>NC_030422.2:6677599-6867599 GCF_001660625.3 Ictalurus punctatus | reverse complement strand
TTTCTGACGTGTTCTCCGGCAGCTTTCACGAAGGGACACCTGACAGGATCTCACGTACCAGTTCAATCTGTTGCCGGACTGATGAAAGATCTCTGCAATGATTTGTTTGGAACTTTTCGGTTTCTGCAGATTTCTGATTTCCTTTCGTTCCCGGTAAACCATTTGTGTGTAGTTTTTTTTTTTTTTTTTTTGCACGGTAACACACTACCTGTAACTTTTGGAAACGTTTCCCGGCGAGGAAGTAAAAGATACGTTTCCGCACAGAGCTGAAATCACTATAACACATTCAAAAGATTAATATCATCAGGAAACAGAGGCAATGCCACAACACTAAGTCCAAATAGGATAGTATCCTATCTTTTTTTTGTTTGTTTGTTTCCTTTAACCTCCATGTCAAGCAGTGTTCATATTAAAGAGCAGATAAGTGTCCTGTACTGGACTGTCTTTTGTAACCCGAGGCGTAATTAACTTACGACTTACGAATTTACTCGTTCAACTGCTTATTTATCAAAGACTCATTTTCTTCTTGAAACACATCTGACCAGTTCTTGCATTGTTCCGTTTACCAACACGTTTCCCACGTTTGTTTTTTTTTTTTTTAAAAAAAGGATTTAAAAATCGAATCGATTCACCGAATTGGTTAAATACCGATTCTTCTCACACCTCGCTTGCCTTTTCTCACACATACAGCTATCAATTCTCCATGCTCGATTTATAACTGCAGTGCCTGCTGATTTAACAGCCAGGGTTTCGCTCTGTGCTTTGCCATCCGAGGACTTACAGATGCTGCTTTCATGAGACATCAATAATCGGAACAGTATCAGTGCTCAACAAGAAATACAATCCAAAGCAAACATGTTCTTTTTCGCCGAACATCACCGAGGTCCTCTGTACTCAGTTCCTTTCCAAGGGAATCATAACAGCTAAAATTCTTACTGGCGAGATATATATCCCCATATAGATGATATATTATCACTTGTGTATGTTAATTCCACGCTGGCTTTTTGCTGTGTATGATGGGTAAAGCTGTTGGAGTATTCACGGAGGAGGAGGAGGAGGTGGTGGAGGAGGTGGGGGCGCATCTCCAACTGCAGTCTGAGTTCTTCATCAGTGATCATTGCCTTTTGCTCCATAAGCAACGAATCCAGTCATGTTTAATGTTCTCACACACACACATATGCTGAACACCCTGGTCCTATTAGGCTACTCAGCTGGCCTATAGAGGTTTTCCTGAGCTGGGTTGGCAGAAGGAAACCCGATAAGGAACAGGAGGAAAACAGAAATGAAATGAGGAAAATGACAGCATCACAGCATGAAGCGTATAAACCCTGAGCCGCGACGCAGAAAGGGAAATGAACACTAGGTCGTTTTTAACACACTGAGCTCCTCGATTTGACAGTAAAACAACAACAACAACAACAACAACAACAATCTCCTAGTGGATATGAGAGTGGCCCCAGTGAAGGGCTCCAGCATCATCTCTCTCCATCGGGAAGGAGACATCTCTGGCAAGCGAGTCCGACCTCACACATGCCATGCCGCTTTGAAACGTCAAAAAAAAAAAAAAGAAAAAAAAGGAGAAAAAACCCCCAAACGTCGCCACGACATCGACATTTTTACACATGTATAAAGAGAAACTGCCATGCCCATACTTACAATATCACCATGTATGCCCAGAGATAAGAGATAATTCTTCGCCTTGATTACATCGGTTGGCATAAGGAATCCTTTTTTTTCTCTCTCTCTCTTTTTTTTTCTTTTTTTTTAAAGACCGGCCGCTTGTGGTCAGTGCGCATGCGCGCCTCCTGCAACTCGCGGTGGCGGTAGCGTAAAATCCACTGCATGCCACCGACGCGCTGTGCGTCTTCAATGAGCGCGTTTAACGGGTCTGTGTGGCCTGCTTCCTCTTCACAAACACGCACGCTATTATTATTATTATTATTATTATTATTATTATTATTATTATTATTATCATTATTATAGATTACAATCCAAATAACTAATAAAATTGCCACATTATACCTCACCTAAGGCACTATAGTACTGAAGTAATAAATATGGTATGTGGTTTGGGGAATAGGGCAATAATAATAATAATAATAATAATAATAATAATAATAATACCAAGTATACTACTACTACTAATAAGTATACTATTACTACTACTAATAACAAGTATACTACTACTACTACTACTAATAATAATAATACTAATAATAAGTGTACTACTACTACTACTACTACTAATAATAATAATAATAAGTGTACTACTACTACTACTACTACTACTACTAATAATAATAATACTAATAATAAGTGTACTACTACTACTACTACTACTAAGTATACTATTACTACTACTAATAACAAGTATACTACTACTACTACTACTACTACTAATACTAATAATAAGTATACTACTACTACTACTAATAATAATAATAAGTATACTATTACTACTACTAATAATAAGTATATTATTACTACTACTAATAATAATAATACTAATAATAAGTGTACTATTACTACTACTACTACTACTACTACTACTAATAAGTATACTAGTACTACTACTACTACTAATACTACTAATAATAAGTGTACTACTACTACTACTACTAATAATAATAATATGTATACTAGTACTACTACTACTACTAATAAGTGTACTACTACTACTACTACTACTACTACTAATAATAATAATAATAAGTATACTACTACTACTACTACTAATAATAATAATACTACTACTAATAAGTGTACTACTACTACTACTAATAATAATAATAATAAGTATACTACTACTACTAATAATAATAATAATAATAATACTAATAATAAGTGTACTACTACTACTACTAATAATAATAATAATAATAAGTATACTACTACTACTACTACTAATAATAATAATAATACTAATAATAAGTGTACTACTACTACTACTACTACTAATAAGTATACTACTACTACTAATAAGTGTACTACTAATAATAATACTAATAGGTATACTACTACTACTATTACTACTACTACTAATAATAATAATAATAACAATCATCATCATCATCATCATCTGTACAGAGTTGCAGCAGGTAGCTTTGCTGCCTCACAGCTCCAAGCTACAGGGTCAGTCCTGAGCTACGGTTTCTGTAGCCTATGTGTAAACCTTCTGCACATGTTCGCCCCATTTCCTCTGGATTCTCCAGTTTCCTCCCACCTACCAAAATCATGCCAATAGGTGGAGCTGGTAGTTGGCCAAGATTAATTGCCCCCAGGTGTGATGAGTGTATGAATGCATATGTGTGGTGCCATCCAGGGTGTATTCCCTTCTCACGTTCAGTGTTCAAAGGTGTTATTATTATTATTATTATTATTATTATTATTATTATTATTATTATTATTATTATTATTATTATTTTAATTATTATTATTATTTTCTGTGTAGATTTCACTCTGAGCCCTATTGAAGATTAAAGTTACGCTTGACGCATATAATCACTACAGCTTTAGTGCTGATTCCTACAGCTCTAACAGGGTTGAATGGACCGGTGATGGTGATATGATATGTCTTCTAAACTACAGCTGAAAATCTGTTTTCTTCTCCAGGCTACATCTTGGGCCACTGTGATTCAGCTGGTAGAATTTGTGGTGTTGCCCCGAATAGAGCAACATGCCATTATATCTTCCCTTTCTTCTTTTCCTCATAATACTTTCCACACCAGGCACCTAGTCACATTATCGGACAGTTAGGCCTATATATTATTCAGATAAACAGGGACGTATTTGTGCTTCCTCAAAGGAAAGCACACACTCTGTCCATGGTTCTGAAACTGTTCTGTATCCTCCATCTCACTTCTTCCATCAGCTGTCTCCACATAACTGTAACTATCTACTAACTGTACATCTCTGTTAAGATTTGTCCCAAGAACTGCCAAACGCCTACGTCAGGAATTGTAATTTTATCAAGTTATTGTAATAGTTTTGCATTTCAAAAGCGTAGCACATGTGGTGTCCATGATTTCTACACGTTTGACGTACTGCAAAGGATCCCCATTTGACATAGTGCAATACTGACATCTGCTGGTAGTCTGTCATATCACAAAGATTATACTGGCTGGCATGATTATAGCGTCATATGAGGAAAAACAGTCAGAACGTGCTCAATATCTCTCAGTACATTCCTTTGAGTAGAATTATTTTAATTAATTATGTATATGTGCTTGGGCGCACAGTGGCTTAGTGGTTAGCATGTTCACCTCACACCTCTAGGGTCCACGGGGGTTTCCCCCGGGTAGTCCGGTTTCCTCCCCTAAGACATGCATGGTAGGCTGATTGGCGTGTCCAAAGTGTATGATGGGTGTGTGAATGTGTATGTGATTGTGCCCTGCGATGGACTGGCACCCCATCCAAGGTGTACCCCGCCTTGTGCCCCATGCCCGTGGGATAGACTCCAGGTTCCCTGCGAGCCTGTAGGATAAGCGGTATAGGAAATGGATGGATGGGATGTTTAATTTCCTGATAGTTACAGTTACATGTGTTAATGTGGATGTGGATGGATGTATATATGCTTGGGAGAAAGAGATAGAAAGGGAGAAAAATAAAGACAACAGAAAGAAATAGAGTTAGAAGTAGTGTGTAAGCTGTAGGTGGCACTCTGGGTCTATTCTCATATATTCCGCTTGCATAAAAGGGTTTTTAAAGAGTTTTTTGATCAATTATATTCACAGGGTGTTCTCTCTCTCTCTCTCTCTCTCTCTCTCTCTCTCTCTCTCTCTCTCTCACACACACACACACACACATGCACACACAATTGGTTTTCCTCTAAAATAAGTTCTGAACGAAACACAAATTTCCCATTATAGAAAAATCTCAGTTGATAATTAGAGACTTTAGTTACACTAAGTGATTCAAATTCAAATGAATTTGTACAAATCAGCATTATTGATACCTCCACCTAAAAAAGCAACACAGCTGTAATTGTTCTCTGCGGTATTTTATTGTTTTAATGCATTATAATTACCTGAATTCATTTGACAGATGTTTTACACAAATATATATATTGAGGCAAAACATAGACCAGGAAAAAAAAAATAAAAATCAGGTCATGACTCTAACCAAAATTTATATATAGGTATAAGACAATTGATCAGAAACAACTGTCACACCAGTATAGGATATTACCTCTCCCCGCCACCTGAGGTCGCAATCACAAGAACACTAGCATAGTTTTATCTTTCCATTTCCTGTTAGTTTCTTGCTTGTTTTTTTTTTATTTTTTTTTATTTTTAAAAAAAGCACATATCAGTTATAACAATGCAAAGTTCCTGCAATTCCCAGCATGTGGGTTCTGAGACTTGTATTATAACATTACGATGTACTTATGTAGTTATTGTTTACCTTTGTTTACCAAAACGAGCATCATAACCATAACTATGCACAGTGAAGGCTTTCATTCTGAAACCATTACCTTCCTGGACTCTTAGTCTTCTCATAACTGTACTGGGCAGGACTAGACCTTGCTGAGAACTGCCTCCTCATAGGACCATGAGACTGCGCCTTTGATCTCTGCCCTGGAACCTCACGCCCAGCAGATCATATGCGCTGTCAGTCCCAGAACTCAAGGAGATTGAGGACAACGTAAAGGAGGCACTAGCTTTGAGTCATCTTTGCCCTCTGCTTCTCCTACAACCGTAGACATTTGCTTTGAGAAGGAAAACGAAGGGGAACTCAGACCTTGCACTGACAACAGGGGTCTGATTGCAACTACTGTCAGATCAGATATCCATTGCTAGTGGTTCCATCAACACATGAATGAGGTGCAAGGACCAAGTTAAGTTTACATGGTACATAAAACCTCATTTAAATCAAAGAGGGGAAAGAATGGAAAACCCCAATCATCAACCATCAATCATCTTCAGTGCATTATGAATGACTGGTCATGTCCGACGGACCGGTCAACGTGTTAATTAGGTATTCTGAGAATGAAACCACTTTGTTTACCTAGATGACAAGAGTTTACATCGACGACATTCTTATTTTTTCACCCTCAGAACAAGAATACATGAGCCGAGTCCCTACCAAAGGCAGAGAATTGTCCAGTTAGAAAAATATGAGTTTCTCAAACCCTCGGTAAAATTCCTCAGCTACATTCTGGATGCGCAAAGAGTTAAGATATAGATAAGATCAAGGTGAATGCAGTAACATCATGATCTCAGCCCTAAATAACAAAGGAACTGCAGGGGTTTCTGGGGTTTGCCATGGTCTATCAGCGGTTCATATGGGGTTTCAGCAACACTGGCAGCTCTTCTCACTCCACTACTCAAATTTAAGTCCATAACAAAGATGGACTGACTCAGTACTTCCAGTTTTCTGGAGTATTCTGTACTTATATGTAAGCTTTTGCTAAAAAGTGTTAATTTCCTCATATTTATGGAGACTCATGGGACACCTTGTAGTATATTTTTCTTCTCATTATTGATTTTTTTTTTGCATTTAGGCGTCTCCTTTGCTTAAATTCCCTGATAATGGTTTGAAGCAAGTATTAAGCCTTTTCTCATTAACTGCATTTCATATCATTTTCTCCAATTTGTCTTGAGCTAGGTGAGAACTGACTCAAAGCTGTTCATTCTGACCTTTATGATAATTGCACCCTGAAAAATATATAGGGAGTACAAAGCTGGTGTAAATGTATGTGCCTTACCAAACCTGAAAATACTATTATAATAATGAAATTAGACTCGTAGAGTATTATTAAGTCTCAAAACCTAAGGTTTCCTGGCTTGCCCCTACTGGGAAACCCTTAGCCCATGTAGACTCCCATAACGGAGAGTTTCTTCCAAATAGAACCCATTCGAAAGCCAAAAACCCTTAACGCTTTAAAGAACCCCCCCCCCCCTTTTTCTTGTTTTTTATAAAGCACTTTTAACTACATACGTTGTATTGCCATTTATATTGAACCGTCTGCCAAATGAATCCATTCAAATGTGGATGCAAACTTGAATCATTTCTCTGTGCACCCTTTCCAAGACGTAGCTAATAAAAAGACCATTTGCTATTATTAAAAATAAAGACATGGGGTGAAGGTGGGATTACACCCCTGGAGTATTTTTCCTGATGGCACAGTGGTACAGCTCTGCCCCTTAAGCCTGTCTGTTCTCTGTTTCAAGGCTGATTGCCATTAGGATACATGTTTCAAAATGACCAAATTATCATTAAATGGATCATCACTGAATATGTGATTTTCCTAGTGGAGTAATTGGCATTCAGTATAGTGTCTTCAATTGCCTTTCATTTCAGATCTGCTCACATTACTCTCCAAAACTGAATAGCACAGGCTTCATTCTCTTCTCTATCGTTCTTGGGTTAAATTTAAGACCAAGGCTGTGCACAACTCTTATGCTGATAAAATAAATACACACTTGTTTTATTACCGTTAAATGCCATTATACATTCTCTAAATTGGAAAGCAGTTTTACTGTATGCATGCAGTGTTAAATTCGAATATGGTATGAGAACAATTAGAGGGAGTATTCTCTCACTTCCTCACCCTTTATTATCAATATGACATGATATGAGAATGATGTCACTTTTATCATTAACTATAAATAACATGGCAGCATTGTATTGCGACAGGTAATAAAATTCTATTAAATGTATTAACAAAATGTGAAACGCAAAGGAACCTGTAGAATGGATTGTCTATAAGTATTTAAAATGAGTTTGTTTTAGCGTGCAGCTAATTTCAACCACGGACTGCAGATTGGAACACGCTGTGCACCGCTTATTTGATTACGCAACCTTTCAAAAGGATTTAATGACTTAATTTTAAAGATGATGAAAAAGAAACAAAGATAGTGGCTACTCCTGCAGGTAGTAATCATCTAGTGAGCACAACTGCACGCCAGTTATCAGACCCTAATTTAACCTGTTTATGCCTCATTGTAACATACAAATACATATTTGCAATCAAAATGAATCGGGTTTTTATGTCAAAATTTACAGACTTTCAGCTGTTTGCGATGAACAAATCAAACAAAAGCAATTTAAATACTTCGACACAATGAATGCTTCGAGTGGTTTTTCCCCAAATTCAACTGAAAATGAAATTTATAATGATTTCTCCAGTTTCAAAATTATTCAACTCCTTCATGGCGAGCATCTTTAGTACTTAGTAGAGCTCCTTTTGCTGTTATGACCTGCTGCAAATGAGATGCGTAGCTTCTGGCAGCGTTCCTGAGGAATCTTATCCCGTTCCTCATGATCAATGGCCTCCAGTTCATTAATATTCTTGGGTTTGCATGCTGCAACCTCCTTCTTCAAGAGAGTTCCAATGGGTTCAAGTCAGGTGACTGTGATGGCCCTGTAGAATCTTCCAGGACGACTTCTGCAACTAAGCCTTGGTGGAATTTGCTTGGTATCATTTTCCTGTTGGAAGGTCCAATGACTCCCAAGCTTTAGCTTCCTCACAGACGGCATGACGTTTTCTCCTAGGATTTCCTGATACTTCAATGAATCCATCTTGCCTTCCACACGCTGCAGGTTTCCAGTGCCAGAGGATGCAGAGCAGCCCCAGAGCATCACCGAGCCTCCACCATGCTCGACTGTGGACAGAGTGTTCTTTCTTCATTCTTCTTCCTCCAGACATACCGCTGATCCTTTGTGCTGAAAAATTCCAGTTTTGTTTCATCGCTCCACAGAACAGAATCCCAAAACTTCTGTGGCTTATTTATATGATTTTGAGTGACTTATCTTGTGCTTTTGGGTCAGTAGTGGTGAATGTCTTGGAGTTCTGGCATGGAAACCTTCTGTTTTTAGTACGCCCCTTACTGTGCTCACTGAAACCTCAGTGTCTGTTACACCAAGTCTCGCTGCAGGTCTTTTGCAGTCACGCGAGGGTTTTTCACAACCTGTCTTCTCAGAAATCTGCTTGTAGCCATTGATAGCTTCCTTTTTCTGCCCCGTCCAGGTATTTCATACATTTTCTACCCCTAGCCAGTTCAGGTATTTCATGTGCTCCGGCTCAAGCACACCTGCTGCAAATAACAAAGCATTTGATTAGTTTAGCATCAGGTTTGCTTGAGACAACACTGGGACTGCATATATGTGCTGTTGTGAGGGATTCTATTCAGGGGGTTGAATAATTTTGAAACTGGAGAAATCATTATAAATTGCATTTTCAGTTGAATTCGGTGAAACCACTTGAAGCATTCGTTGTGTCAAACTATTTTAATTGCTTTTGTTTGATTTGTTCATCGCAAACTACTGAAAGTCTGTACATTTTGACAATAAACCTGATTTGCAATGGGGGTTGAATCATTTTGATTGCAACTGTACTTGCTGCATAAACATTATGTATATTAATACATGCATTTATATTTATTTTAACAAACAAAAGAGGCAGTAGTAGCTTTCACACATAAAGCTGTTAATAGTACACCTTCTTTTCTATAGTGACTGGAGTACATTCAACAGTGAGTGTTATTACAACATACTATTTTGCAACATTACTTTCCTTAATGAAAAAGTACCTCGTCATAATGACCACAAATAATACATGATATAAATAAATATGAATGAAAATTAAAATGATATTTATGATATTGTTTGTTATTCTTCATTTTCTAGTGTTTAGTTCATTATTATTATTATTATTATTATTATTATTATTATTATTATTATTATACATCCTGTTGAATATTTTCTTACCTGAAAGGATAAAGGAATCTCAGATCTGTTTCCTTTATTTCCACATTCATTGTCATTTTCAGAGGTTCCTGGTGCTTGGTAACTCTCACCATTCCGACAGGCCAAGAGCAGCCACTGTAACCGCCCACACATTAAGGAAGGAGCATGATTAATACACCACCCCACACCACAGAATCTACTTCCCACTTCATGACAATCCCATCATGTGGCGTTCTCTATTTAGCTTCTTTCCATGTTGCCAGAAAGATGTCACCGTCTAAAGAACATAACATTTCCATAAAGCACATTACCTTTTGCAGCATCACATAAATATAGGTCCTTTGTCAATGGAAAAAAAAAATCCTGAAACAGTCATGCCAAGTAAGTAAAAGCAAAACAGTAAGTACATCCTGAGTTAAGAGGGCAAAGGGGGATTATAGTCACACTCTCATTAAGCTCTGTCCCACTGTGGTTTAGTTCATCTCACAGGCTTAGGACTGATTAAAATAGAATGTGATTGTGGGTTTGTGTGCTTGTATTTGCATGTTGTCTTTCTGACGTAAAATATATGTCTACTACTATCAAACAAATACATAATCAGATATAGGCTTTTGAGCTTTACAACTAGAAATAATGGGAAGGCCTACAATTTCAGACACAGCAGGAATACAATTTCAGACACGGCAGGTTCCCACTCCATGTTGTCCTTTTATTTAGCATGTGTCTGTTTTTTTTTTTCTTTTTAGCTGTATACTTTTCCAGCCTTTTGTTGCCCTGTCCCAACTTTTTTGAGATGTTTTGCTGCCATCAAATACCGTAAAAACGACCTCATTTCCCCCTTAAAACGGTACATTTCCTCAGCTTAAACATTTGCTATGTTTTCTATGTTCTGCTGTGAATAACACATGGGTTCATGAGATTTGCAGGTCATTGCATTCTGTTTTCATTCACATTTTACACAGGGTCCCAACTTTTTTTGGAATTGCGTTGTAGATTGTTATGGTTCTTTCCTTTTATTAACAAGTGAAAATATCGGATTTTTAAAATTAAAAAAAAAAAAATTTGTTGACTAATCTCAGTGATTAGTAAAGTTCCTTTAATCAATGCAGTCACGTGTGGATTTACATCGGAAAGATCGAGAACGTTTTCCCCTTCGGATGACGTGATTGGATAAAGACACGCACGCTCATGAATTATTCAGGACTTCCTCAACTCGGCCACTCCAGGAAAGGGTTAATTGTGACTCCGATGCACGTGACGGTATCACGTGACATCGGTCTCGTGACGCGTTACTGCGTTTTGACAACCGAGGTAGCAGGTAAGCTGGGTTTTTAAACACGAACTGTTTGTTTATTTTCTTCAGGGATGCCGTGTTGTGGTTGTAATGCAGGATGAGAGCACGGTAAAGGTTTACAGCTGTAACACACCCTGCTGCAGAGGCAGCTAGCTGGGTGCTAGCCATCCGGCTAATTTAACCTGTTCAGCTGGCTGACATTGGCCCAAACCTGACAGCTGGACATTTCCATTCAATAAATGTTTCTGTTTTGTGTCGTCGTGACTTTATATACTAGCCAGCTAGTGAGATAGAAATGATTCAAACTGCACGGTTATGTGTGTGTGAATAGCTAACTGAGCTAGCATACAGCTCGCAGTGACATTGTGCATAGCTAGTAAACATTAAAAATAGAGAATAGTCAGTGTTGTGGATGAAGGCTGTGACCTCAGACTGATAAGCTGCTGCTGTTGTTGTTGTTGTTGAACTCGAACTCATTTCCTAGCTAAGCTGTTGTCTTGTGTTGTGCCATTTCAGCTGAAGAAGTCCTCCTTGACCACCTAGTCTTTTTCTTATATTCCTCCTCTGTAGGTTTCTCCAGCTGAATATCAAGCAGGTATTTGGAAATGGACATCCGAGGAGCAGTGGACGCTGCTGTCCCGACCAACATCATCGCCGCCAAGGCGGCTGAGGTCCGAGCCAACAAGGTCAACTGGCAGTCCTACTTACAGTAAGTAACCATGAGGCGAAAACCCCACAAAGACCTTAAAAGGGAAACACAAAACAGTTCCTGGTCTTGCTCCTCTCATTCCCCTGCGTGTCTGTTGTTGTTTTTTAATATTTAAAGTCATGCCTTTTTATTATGTATTTATGGAAGAGCACACCTTCGTTTGTCTCTTGTGTTGTCGTAATCACATTCAGTTTATTAACATCTCCAGTGTAGCCGTGATGGAGTGTTTCACGCTACGAGAATAAATGTATATTTCTGCGTTCACTGTACACATTCCTATACAAATCTACTGAAAATATTTCTTAATGTTGCTTCCCTTGGATTTTTTTTTCTTCAAAAACAGGAACTAAACAGTTTTCTTACATTACAAAGATGGTGTCGGTGTCTTGTGACTATTTTTGACCTTGTGTGTGTGTGTGTGTGTGTGTGAGCAGCTCATATATGTTTAACTTGGATGCATTTGAAACGCTTTAAAATAAGCTATCGGATCATTTATATCATTTTAAATAGGTGTGACACTAGTATAGTGAGAGAGAAATTCACCTCGGGCTTTGTGTTGTTTCTTTCCCCCTTACTCTTTGTGAATTTTTTTTGTTTTACTTCACCATGGTTTTTTTTTTTTTTGTGTGTTCCCTTGCTGTTGTAACATGAAGTAGATCAAGTGATGTAAATCTGTCTGTATTGCATAAGTTTGGAAAATACCACTTTTCTGTGGTTGTTGGAAACAATTTTTATATTTACATTCTTTATGTAGCACTTCAATATTCAGTCCATACAGGATTTCAGGAGATTTTTATTTGTATTATTATTATTATTATTATTTTGTGTGATTGTTGCGGCCAAAAATGGAGGGGAGGAAGGGAGGGAGAGGAGGAAGGGAGGGAGCGGAGGAAGGGAGGGAGCGGGGGAAGGGAGGGAGAGGGGGAAGGGAGGGAAGGAGCGGAGGAGGGGGGGAGCAAGGGAAGGGGCAAGGGAAGGAGCGGAGGGGGGGGGAGCAAGGGAAGGAGCGGAGGAGGGGGGGAGCAAGGGAAGGAGCGGAGGAGGGGGGGAGCAAGGGAAGGAGCGGAGGAGGGGGGGAGCAAGGGAAGGAGCGGAGGAGGGGGGGGCAAGGGAAGGAGCGGAGGAGGGGGGGGGCAAGGGAAGGAGCGGAGGAGGGGGGGGGCAAGGGAAGGAGCGGAGGAGGGGGGGGGCAAGGGAAGGAGCGGAGGAGGGGGGGGCAAGGGAAGGAGCGGAGGAGGGGGGGGCAAGGGAAGGAGCGGAGGAGGGGGGGGCAAGGGAAGGAGCGGAGGAGGGGGGGGCAAGGGAAGGAGCGGAGGAGGGGGGGGCAAGGGAAGGAGCGGAGGAGGGGGGGCGCAAGGGAAGGAGCGGAGGAGGGGGGGGCAAGGGAAGGAGCGGAGGAGGGGGGGGCAAGGGAAGGAGCGGAGGAGGGGGGGGCAAGGGAAGGAGCGGAGGAGGGGGGGGCAAGGGAAGGAGCGGAGGAGGGGGGGGCAAGGGAAGGAGCGGAGGAGGGGGGGCGCAAGGGAAGGAGCGGAGGAGGGGGGGCGCAAGGGAAGGAGCGGAGGAGGGGGGGCGCAAGGGAAGGAGCGGAGGAGGGGGGGAGGGTATTTTAGTTATCAAACACTGTCTGACAATGAGTCTCCAGAGGTGCACTCCTAAACGCACACACACACACACACACACACACACACACACACACACACACACACACACACCTTATACTCTGAATATAAGCATTAGTTTAAATTCACTGATATGGTGGCAGGCCAAAAGGATTTATTAAAAGCATGAACGTTTGAATAATTATTAGTGACATGAGGCTACATTTATCTGACAGGACACGGGCTGAATGGCGATGCATGACGGCCCATTAGGAGGTAGTTTATAACATCGCAATGTGTTAGCGTCGTTAACAAATAACTGGCTATCGCAAACATTACATGGAGCATAACGTTAGCTGGTTTCACGGCTACAATGCAGCTGCCTCAAACAAACATAATATAGGACCGTCTTTCAGGTGCTTCGTCAAATTCCAGGTGTTTCCTCGCTTTGTTTGAAATGAACGATAGCATCGGTTGCGAACCGGAAACCGATACTAGCTTTCCTCTCAATGAGTCGGGACGGAGCTAAACTTGTTAAGCTAAGCTAATCTTCTGTAGTTTATCCCGTGTGTTGAAGAAGAAGAGGAACGCCTACTTCTTCTTCTTCTTCTTCTTCTTTTTCACCACTTGTGGACCGACTAAAACACTTGCGCGTATTTGCTGCCCCCATCAGGTCCGGAAGAATCGCAACCTCGGTACTCTCGTTACAAACGGTAATAATGCTACTGCAGAAAAACAAGTACCGTCACGTTTTAAGAATGTTGGTACCGAAATATCGGTTCTCATGACATCCCTAGTGTGAAATAATTTACCAACAAACGGTGATGTTTGTTGGTAAATTAAACCTTTTAGCTGTACTCATTTGACGCACGTGAGTCGACGAGGGCTTCGGCCAAATGCGCGTCGTGATGACGTCACATGGTGCGTCTCGGGCCAAATCTGTGGAAAATCAGCTGTAATTTTTAAAAATCACAAGCTCCTCCAAATATTGTGGCATTTGCTTGATTTTTGCATTAATCACGAAAGCACAAAATCTTGGAAGGAATGAATATCGAGTGCTATACAATTTAACAAAGTATAAGGCACATTAATTAAGCAATCTGCAAATATGAATAAATTATCTATTCATTTATTAGTGTGGCTACAGATCATGAAAGGTGTGTTTAAGACTAAGAACACGGAATTGGCCGATTAAACAGGTATGTTTTCAATCTGGATTTAAAGCGCACCTATTATGGTTTTGAAACGTGCCTAATTTAGTTTTAAAGCTCTCGTATAATAGATTTAAACGCATCCGAGGTCCAAAACACTTTAATGTTCTCATGCTTCAAACTGCAGCATTACCATGTTTTCCCCAGTGTCACAAACGACTCGTTAAATGATTCGCTCTAAACTCCTCCTTTCAGAGAGCATCCTCTGCTCTGATTGGTCAGACCTCCCAGTCTGTTGCGATTGGTCTACTTGTCGCTGTCAGCGAGCAGCCGATGAAGACCGGAGGCGGGGCTTTTTGTTACAAACCTACGTAGGTTAGTACAGGAAGTAAAGTCTGGAATCACTAACGACTCGTTTCAGCCGTTCAGAATCGGTTCCTTCTTTCGGGAGTCGATAACTCCGTTTGTCGTGCGCTTTGATGTTTGAAACTTTGCAGACTTTTTACATTCACAAACAGCTCTATATACACACTACACGAAAGGGAATATCTGAAAAACCATAACAGATGTGCTTTAAACACCATTTAAACACCACTAGCTGTCCTGATGTAACCACTGGTGACGGGAGGTAAACAGATCGAATTTATTTACCGATAAACACGATCTACTTGCTTGTTTTGGTCGTTTTCACAGCTAATATACTCAAGAGACAGAATAGGCAGGTGCATTAATTCCTGGGAGCTGAATAAAAATGTTTTTGTGCCTCAAAACTTAATAGCAGAAAGTATCTGGCTGTTCTATAACCCAGGATGTGTTCTCTCTCTTGCGTACGTGTGTGTCGTCCCCACCCTCCTGATATTGTTTAAACGCGAGGCGGCGACGTGCTAGAACGGGGTCAAAAGTTAAAAGCTTATCGAATCATTCTAAAAGCACCACTTACTTACTCATTTTAATGTTAAAAATGCAGATTTGAAGCCCGACATGTGGAAAGTGGTTTTGTACCCGCTAACGTTATTTTGTCAAGCTAATCAGTTTTATTTGATTGCAAGCGCAGAATAATCTGATGGTTCATTACAGATAATTTGCATGACACATTAACTTACTCATAGTGCGAAGCACCTAGATGAAGCTCCGGGCTCCAGTGAATGAATGACACGGCGACCAGTGTGAATTGGACGAATGAGTCACAGGCAGTGTGGAAATAAATGAATGAGTCGTGGTCAGCGTGTATCGAAAAGCTTGACCCGCACGTACCTGATTAAAGATCGCTGGCTCCGTTTGAACTTCATCCGCGTTTGGAAGGAGGTTTTACTGGAACCGAAACGCACATCTGAGTTGTCTGTAATGCACTGGCAAGCATAAATGAATCACTTGAAATCCGTGAAAGCAAAACACACTAATAATAACCGAACAGCCGTAAGGAGTTTTGAAACCCTGACCACATGTGCAAGAGCTTTGCAGCAGTTGCTTTTGTAGTTTTTCGGCTATAAATATTGATTTCAAACTCCCAAGTGTTTTCTTTGGTTTCAGAATTTTAGCCTACAGGTAAACCCTCACACTCCCACCTGGCCTCTACAATATAATTTTACAATGCCAGATTTTCAGTGATCTCTCACTATTCTCCGGTAGATGAGCATGCTTATATAAGACCTGCTCTCTTGGTGAGCTGACGTTACAGTCTTCGACTCATGTCTAAGGCCAACCTGCACCTTCTTTGTAAAATAACCTAGTGTATACCATATTCACTCACTGACCAATTTATTAGGAACATTGCATGGTCATTTTATGCAATTATCGGATCAGCCGATCAGGTGGGCCGCACCTCGTATGAAATCATGCAAGTCAAGGTCAAGCCAAGAGCTTCAGTTAATGTTCACATCAGTCATCAGAATGGGGTTCAAATGTGATCTCGATGACTTTGATTGTGACATGGTTGTTGTCTGGGTGACTGATCGGAAGGTCGGGGGTTCAAGCCCCAGCACTACCAAGCTGCCACTGTTGCGCCCTTGAGCAATGCCCTTAACCCTCTCTGCTCCAGGGGTGCTGTATCATGGCTGACCCTACGCTCTGACCCCAACTTTGTAACAAGCTGGGACATGCGAAGAAAAGAATATGACAAATAAATGCTTCGTCTTCTTCTCTGTGCCAGAATGGCTGGTTTCAATATTTCAGAAACTGCCGAGCAGGCAACGTTTTATCCCCCCAGTAATCACCCGTTTAGTTCCATGTCCACTGTAGCCTCGGATTCTTGTTCTAGGCTGAGAGTGGAACCTGATGTGGTCTTCTGCTGTGGTAGAATTCTCCTCAGTTCTCCTCAAGGTCCGAGGTGTTGAGATACTTTTCTGCTGAACTCGCTTGTAAAAAGTTCTTGCAGCGTTCCTGCTAGACTGAACTATTCTGGCCGTTCTCCTCTGACCTCTTTCATCAACAACGCGTTCCACCGAATATTTTTACTTATTTTTTAATTTTTTTATTTTGCACTTGAGTGTAAACTCAAAAGACTGTTATGTTAGAAAATCCCAGGAGATCAGCAGTTCCTGAAATACTCAAACCAGCCCATCTGACATCAACATGCACGCCATGGTCACAATTACCGAGAACATTTGTTTCTCCTCCATTCTGATGTTTGATGTGAATATTAACATAAGCTCTTAACTTGTGTCTGCATGATTTTATGCATTGCATGCTGCCACATGATTGGCTGATCTGATCTGATAGTTGAATTAACGAGAATGTGTGTGTTGGTGTTCCTAATAACGTCTTCAGTGAGTGTCTATAAGTGTAGAAGTGAAAACTGTACAGTGCCTTACCCAAGAAACCTTCCACATTTCGTACTGTTTGAACCTGAAATTGTAACGGAGTTCTTTGGGATTTTTGACCATTTGATGTAAATACAGTGTCTCTAATATTTGAATGTGTACTTTTGTTTTTCATTGTGACACAAAGGTTAATTGGACAACAAAGCAAAAAAAAAAATAAAAAAATTGTAGCATACATGTACATCCCCTTGGGTCAGTACTTTTATAGAACCACCTTTGGCTGCAATTACAACTGCAATGTCTTCTGGGATACGTCTCAATTTTGCACATCCTGTTATTTTTCTCCGTTCGTCTACTGAGAATCGTTCAAACTCTGTCATATGGGATGCAGACTGTTGATAAACAGCAATTTTCCTGTCTTGCCATAGATTCTAACACATTCAGGTTCTTGGTTTTGAACCACTTCAGTGTAACTTTGGCAGTATGCCTAGGATCGTTGTCCTGTTCGAAGATGAACCTTGCAGACTGAAACAGGTTCTCTTTATGTTTAAAGTCAAGTGGGTTTTTATTGTTATGCCTCTATACAGCTTGTATACATTGGAAAGAAATGGCAACCATCCAATCCAAAATCTTGTATAGAAAACGTGTGTTGAAGATCGGATGGTAATTGTAGAAATCGGAGCAGTTATGAATGTGGTTTCTTGATCAGAGGTGTAATAACTGATATTAAAAAATGTCAGCATATGGGCCAGGCACTGTGTTTTTTTATTTTATTTTTTATTATTATTTTTTAAAAATGTTATGTTAAGGCTTCCTGATCACTGATAATAATCCCAAAATTAGTTTAGATGATATTGAATCAAGTCAACATATGACTGGTGTCAAAGACTTCATCAAGTTATAAAGCTCGTTATACCCAGTGGAATGAAACTCCTCGAAATATTTTTGGATTATGGAACCTTCTGGATGTTTATTATTAGATGATTGAGTAGGATCTACTGGCTTACTGACAGCCTGCTGCTTATTAGGTCTACTCACACCATGATCTCCATTTTCCCAGCCTGCACCGCAGACTACAAACATGGCCGCCATGGACTGCAATTCCCCGAGCACTCACACACTGGCACGTTCGCTCTCGCCTTCATTTTGATCACGCACACCTGCACCCAATTCACTGCACAGTTGCTGTAAAAGGTCTCTCGTTGTACTCACTCTTTGCGAAGTATACGTGCCATTCCTTGTGTTTGTGACTATACCAAGCCTGTTTATCTCTCTGCTCGTGGTTCTGTTATTGATATATTTTTGCCAAGTGTTTTTTTTTTTACACTGTCCTGCCTTTGAGATCCTGTTTGCTGATAATCCCAACCTTTTGCCCGTTTTCTGGATCTGATTTTTGCCTAGGTTTTGGATTTGTCTGCCGCGATCTTAATAAACACCTCTACCTGATTTTGCATCTGTCTGCTCGTTCCTTCACGTGACACTGCTCTGTTTGATCCCTTATGGTGTCCATTTTCTTGCTGAAGAAATTTGGGAAATAATTTGTTTGAGATTTATAAATTGTCAGATCGTTTATTCACTTATATTCTGTGGTGAAAAATAACCTAATATTGCTTTTATTGCTCTCTATCGAGCTTGGAAAAAGGGTCCTCTGGGTGAAACGAGGCCGATGCTATTTTGAAGACACCAATCATCATTATCATCTCCACTCACACTGTTGAGAGGTTAGTTTAAGGACATGCCACTGTTCAGTGTACCATGTAAGGCTTTAATTATTGGTTTTCTCACATGAGGTGGGACAAAACTGTCCAAGATAGATCTTCCAAAGTATTGGAACAGCAAGGCCAGTTCTTTGCTATTAACTGAAGACATTTGGGTTTGAGTTCTAAAGATGAATATGAGACGATAGAGTTAAAAATTTCATTTCCTGATATTTATATCTAGCTGTGCTAGAACTTAGAACATGGTGCCTTTGCTCCCCTCACAAATTGGGGGGTCTGTCACCAATCTATACTAACAGATAAAGTAAATTAAATAAAACATAATATTTGGTTGCATATCCCTTGCTTGCAATATCTGCATCAATCTGGCAACCCGCTAACATCACCAAACTGTTGCACTGTTCTTTTGTGATGCTTTTCCAGTCTTGTACTGCAGCTTCTTTAATTTGTTATGTGTTTAGTGGGGCTTCTCCCTTCAGGAGGTGAAATACTCCTCAATTGGGTTAAGGTCTGGTGATTGACTTGGCCAGTCTGAAACCTTCCGCATTTGTCCCTTGATGATGTCATTTGTTGAGTTGGCGGTGTGTTTTGAGTCATTATCTTGCTGCATGATGAAGTTCCTCCTGATTATATTGGATGCATTCGTCTGTAACTTGGCAGACAGGGTGTTCCTGTGGACTTCTGAATTCATTCTGCTGCTACCATCATGAGTTCCATCGGCAATAAAGATCAGTGAGAATGTTCCAGAAGCAGCCGTACGAGCCCAAGCCATGACACTACCTCCACCATGCTTGACCGATGCGTCCTATGTTTTGGATCATGAGCAGATCCTTTCTTTCTCCACACTTTGGCCTTTCCATCACTTTGGTAGAGGTTCATCTTGATTCCAGAACTTCTGTGGCTAATCTCTGTATTTCTTTGCGAATTCCAGTCTCGCTTTCTGACTCTCTTACTGCTGATGAGTGGATTCATCTCATGATATGGCCTCTTTATTTCTGCTCTCAAAGTCTTCTTCAAACAGTGGATTGTGATACCTTCACCCCTGCCCTGTGGAGGATGTTGGTGATATTTTTGGGGCTTTCTTCACAGCCGTCACAATTTTTCTGTCATCAACCGCTGTTGTTTTCCTTGGCTGACCTGTTTCATGCGTGGATATTAGTACACCAGTGGCTTGTCCCTTTTTCAGGACATTCCAAATTGTTATATTAGCTATGCCCGATGCTTGTGCAATGGCTCTGATTTTAAATGGCTTTAAAATGGCTTGCTTTTCTCCCATTGACAGCTCTCTGGTCGTCATGTTGGTTTATCTTTTTTTTTTTAAACAACAAATGCAGTCTTCACAGGTGAAACCCAGGGCTCAAACCAAGAGTAGACATTCCAAGCTATTAATTGATTGATTTTTATCAATCAGCATTGCAGGGCACACCTGGGTAACAAGAAACACCTCTTAGTGACATGTTACAGTATTTTTGATCAGTTGAAACATGTGTATGTTCACACAATAGGTGACATGTTCTAAGCTGTTTGACACATGTAGCTGTAACTATCAGGAAATTAAACATCCCATCCATCCATCTTCTATACCGCTTATCCTCTTCAGGGTCACGGGGAACCTGGATCCTATCCCAGGAAGCATGGGGTACAAGGCGGGGTACACCCTGGACAGGGTGCCAATCCATCGCCGGGCACAATCACATACACACTCACACACCCATTCATACACTACGGACACTTTAGACACGCCAATCAGACTACCATGCATGTCTTTGGACTGGGGGAGGAAACCAGAGTACCCGGAGAAACCCCCGCAGCACGGGGAGAACATGCACACTCCGCACACACAGGGCCACGGTACGAATCGAACCCCCGACCCTGGAGGTGTGAGGCGAACGTGCTAACCACTTAGCCACCCTGGAAAGTAAAAATGAAATTCGACTCTATCATTACAAAGCCTTTCATAATCATTAAAGAAATAAACAGTAAAGAAATGTACGCAGATGGTAAATAAAGCAGACGATATGTACTTTGTTAGTCTGAAAATATTTCAGATTAGATGAAGCCAGTTGCAGATTCTGAAATGATTCACAGAGCTCTGAATTGTCTTTGTAATGAGGAGTTGACAACAGGTTTATGCACTTCAACCCTACTGTAGTTTTTCTATACTGTATGTAGTCTTTTTCCCATAGATCTAAAGACATTTCAGATGGATGCCCATTTAGTCACTGTTCCTACTGAAACTCAAGCCAGTACAGCAGTCTTTCTGACTGAAGCTCCTGCCATCTGTGCCCCAGTAATGACCCCTCTTTCAAGTTCTCCTAGACCTTTTAGGTGCACTCTCATTTTCAGCCATTTTCATCCACCTCAAGTTTTCAATGGATTTTAGTTCAGGGAACTGGAATGGCTTTGTCAAAAACTCGATTCTCTGGTCAGTGAACCATTTTTGTGTGGATCTGGATGCATGTCTTGGATCACTGACTTCCTGAAAGATTTAACCGCAACCCAGTGGAAGGGCGTCGGGGCAAGGGCGGGCAGATTTTCATAAAAAAAATCTCCCGGTACTTCATGGATTCCTCAGTGCCATGTTCCAAGCTGGTGGGAAAACAACCCCGTAGAAGCTCTACCATATTTAAGAGTAGAAATTAGGCCCTTTTCAGTATAACTATATAATTCTTTTTTACTCCAAGCTCACCTTGAGAGAACTCCAGGTGCTTTTTATGGTTAGATGAAAGAAAAGGCTTTCTTCTGGTACGCTTTCCAAATAGTTTTTTGTGGTCCTTTTATAATTTCTGATACTTTAAACATCCACTTGGGGGCAGAATCCACTCCTCTAGGCAGGATCATTACAGCTCCACATTTTCAGGCATGTAGCTATTTTTTATTTATTTTTTTATTCATATAATAGCTACATGCCAATACTACTTGAGCTGGCTATATGCCATACCATATCCAATCCATACAGGGTTTTTGCAGAGTTTTATTGTGATTGCCGCAGCCGAAAATGCTTGATTTTGCGTCGGTTTTTTTCAAATTTTGCGATGAAATTTGTGGAGTTTTTTGGGCTTTTTTTTTTTTTTTTTGCAGAAAAGTACTTGAAATGGTGAAATCGCAATCGCACGAAATAGTTTCACAGTGAAGTTTGTTGCCAAATGAGACCTGTTAACTGTACACATGTTTGACACAAAGAGACCTTTGGCAGAAAGCACGTTGCGATGACGTCTCATGGCACGTTGTGGTGATGTCACATGACGCGTCTTGGCCCGGGTCTGTGTAAAATCTGCCGTAATTTTTGAAAATTTCCAAGCTCCTCCTAATATTGAGGAGTTTCCTTGATCTTGTGTTCGTGTGATAGTGATAGTGTGTTCACTAGTAATGTTTTTAAGCACGTCCTTACCTTAGTAACTGGTGCGTTAACTACAGAGGGTTTACTTTAAGTCGCTTTTGTTTAGGGGCCAGATGATCTCCGGAGAAGACTGTGAGTTCATCAAGAAGTTCGAGGTCGCCCATTCTGAGCAGAAGCAAGCCATTCTGACAAATGAAGGACATCAGGTAAGTTATAACTACACGATCACTGTCTTTCTATTTCCCGTGTCGTAACGAATCAAATGCAGTATTTTATTAAGGAGAAAATATTGAAGGTTAATGCATTTTTAACACATGAATGGATTTTTTTTTTTTTTTTTTTGATCGATTCTCTCAGGTAAAACGTTAACGCTTTTAATGATTGTTTACTTGTGTACAAGAAAGTCATTTATGTCTTCTCAAAGTGCATTTTCATGTCTGCGCTACAGTTTTAACGTCGATGTTTGATTGCAGTGTGCAAAGACCTTTCTGAACCTAATGGCTCACATTTCAAAGGAGCAGACGGTTCAATACATCTTAACCCTGATCGATGACACTTTGCAGGTATAATACACGCACACAACATGCGCACACACACACACACACACATTAGTGTGTACGATGAATGTGTGTATTATAATAGCTGTTGGTCTTCTTCTAATACTGTACTTTCAAGAGCTCATTCTTTCTGAGGTCACCATGTTGCTTCTAGACCCTGTGTAGGATAAGCGGTACAGAAAATAGATGGATGGACGGATTTTTGGGTTTTTAACTGCGGGATACATTTAGAGTCTTTCACCAGCGTAATTCAGCATCTGAGACGTTGTGCCGCTTTACATCAGCATTCAAATTGTGCCGCTTTCTTTATCATTAAACGTATCATTAAATCTTCAACAATGACTCTCTATAATTGCTGGTTTAATAGAGTACGTCATTAGGCTCTTATATATTTAAATTATTTATCCATGTGAGTCCTAAAGAAACATTAACATTCCCCCCCCCCCCCCCCCAACCCAGGAAAATCATCAGCGAGTCAACATTTTCTTCGATTATGCCAAGAAGACGAAAAACACAGCATGGTCGTATTTCCTACCCATGCTGAACCGCCAGGACCTTTTCACCGTTCACATGGTAAGTTGTTATTAAAAGCAAACACCACTGCAATTAGACGCTCAAAATTCATTTTCCTTAACCGCTTGCCAGACACTCAGTGCTCTGAGTAAATTGTGTCTGCTTTAATTACTCGCCGAGATTGTCCTCTATTATCGAGTCGTTTCTAAAGACATATGCTGCAATTATGATTAGCAAAACATGAAATTTACAACGTGCCGTCTGATGAGATGAGACAAACCTGCGCTTATTTTTATCGATTTATTTATTTATTTATTTTTACTACAAATGACTGTTGCCATCACTTATGTTCATGCCTGCTAGACAGTACGGAGATTTCAAGAGTGTATGTGCGTTATTGGTGGCCTAAAGGTCTTCAGTGTCATGTTCACAAATAGGACAATAGATTTGCCACCTTCAGAAGGTTTCATTTTATGATCACGGACTCATCTTTTAGTCCATGGAGGACTAATGAGGCTAATGATACTTGATGATGGAAATGTTAATAAAATAATAATAATAATAATAATGAAAAAATAAATAAAAATGGAAGGGCAAGGTATTTCTGAGAATAACAGCACAAAATAATAAAAAAAGAAAAAAAGGCTAGCCCTCAGAGAGACGGACAGAATGTTTTGGACCAGTCTCTCGGGGAGAAAGTTCCAAACAAAATGAAAGGTTATATAAATGATCTGCTTCTTATGCTGCACTATGAGAGTTGTTCCCTTTCCCTGAGGGAAAAAAAAAATGTAAGCACTCTTACTGACATTATTGATTTTCTTTAAAGGTCAAGAGTAAATAAAATCCAAATCGAGAGAAATGGCCGGGGTTCGTTTCTGTAGAACGAGTACGAATCTGTATTTTGATTTCTACTTCGTATCGTAGTAGGGGTGTAATGATGCTCTCCGGTCACGATTCAATCCGATTCGTGATTCGGCGTCACGATTCGATTCGATTCGAACCAGATTTGAGCGGAGAAAAATGATTACTGAAAAGGCTCCTTTTTTTTTTTAAATTTCTGAGTTGTAAACAAAAGTGGTAAGTGGTAAACAAATCCCAGCACTGCCAAGCTGCCACTGCTGGGACCTTGAGCAAGGTCCTTAACCCTGAGCAGCTCAGTTGTATAAAAAAAATTAGATAAGTGTAAGTCATGCTGGATAAGGGCGTCTGCGAAATGCAGTAAATGTAAAACCTAATGTAAAGATGTGCATTTTTTCTGTGTAAAATTTTGTAAACTAAGCCTGCGTTCACGCCATGTTGGAATTACCATAATCGCTAGATGACAAGCGGGACGTTCTACTCTGAGCTTTTTTTGACGTTGTCACGAGTCGTGGTCGAGCCAGAAACAGGTTCAGATACTGACTTTTATTGAAGCAACGTACTGAGAAACAAAGACACTAAGACTACTTGGCATAATACTGTGGCAAAGCTAAACATAAACTAACAAGATCAAGAAACATGCAACACAGCGGTCTAAGACAACGAAAGACAAGCAAATAGTGCAGACAAGGACTATATATATATACGAGTGCTCATTAACCAAAACGTGAATCAGGTGCAGGTGGTCATGTGACAACTAGAGCAGTGCAGTGGCTGATGGGAAGTGGAGTCCAGAGTTTCTTGATACGTGACAGACGTTAAACTGTATTGTATGTCTTTTTTTGTTTATTTTCAGATTAATCTTGCATTATTATGACATTAATAATAATCAATTTTACAAATTATTACGTAGAATTATTATGATAAACTTTGATTATTATTTTTATTATTATTATTATTATTATTATTATTATTATTATTATTATTATTAAACTACTTTTACCGCTTAAGCCGCCGCCATTTCGAGTGTTTGCGCATCATCTTGCAGCGGTCATGTGGTACAAGTTGGAGCTCTCAGAAAATTCCTAGTTTGCAAGTTGAGCTCTATGAGGAGGTGAAAAGCTTTTTACAAGTCGGAATCTCGTAATTACGACATGGCGTGAACGCAGCTACAATGTGCAACAGGTTCACAGTATATATATAAAAAAAAAAAAAAAAATACAAAAGTACATTTTATAAATGTACTCTATATGTTTGATTGGATAAACAGAGTCTTTGACCTGGTGCTTTGATCAACTGAAACACACTGAGCTCCGTAGCAGAAATAGAGCTCCAAAGAAAAGGTCAATACAAAGGTCACAAGGTCTCACCCGTTTATTTTCAGTAGGTGAGTGGCGAGAGACGGAGTCCCTGAGCAGCAAAAAAGTTGACATGGATGCGAATTAGAAGCGGCGGCTGTGTGACTCTGACCAGTCGTGGCAAGTGTCGCGGGCAGTGTGCGCGTCAAGCTGTGAAATGAAGGCACAGGGAGCAGAGGGTGATTGGGGGGAAAAAAACCCTCCCAAAAAAACCAATTGAGCCTACACCGTCGACACTCCGCTTGATGTGCACTCAGCCCACAGCACTTGCCGCATAAAAGATCTGCCTGTGTACAACAAAGTTTAAAGGAGAACCTCTTAATCCTAAAAGTGTGGATTTCAATTATACATCTGTCTTATTTCAGTTACCTAGCAACAGACGTGTTATTGTACTCTTTTAATGCAGTTCAGTCACTGCTTGCTTTTATCTCGACAAGAGAACCAGCAGTTTGGACCACTTCTTTTATTTATTCATCTTTACAGTTTTGCATCTAGGGCTCGTGCATTACAGTGGACGATAGTGTTTTAATAACTTTTTGTGCATCATTTGTGGGAGGAACATTACTATATATGACTTCTGCTTCAATTGGTCAAGCGTTTATGAACACGTGTGCCATGTTCATTGCATGTTAATTGAAGAGGGCTTTGGCTGAAGGCGTGTTGGGAGGACGTCACATGGTGCGTCTCGGTCCAGATCTGTGGTAATTTTGAAAAATTGCAAGCTGCTCTGAATATTGTGGAGTTTCCTTGATTTTGATGATGATGATGATGAGTCTTTATTGGTCACATATACATTACAGCACAGTGAAATCCCTTTGAAATGCCAGGAAGTTGGGGTCAGAGCGCAGGGTCAGACATGATGCAGCGCCCCTGGAGCAGAGAGAGTTGAGGGCCTTGCTCAAGGGCCCAACAGTGGCAGCTTGGCAGCACCGGGGCTTGAACCCCTCACCTACTGATCAGTAACCCTGAAGGGCCTGTTCAGAACAGAATCAAATGATTTCTGGATTTATGTTAATTTATTATACCTAGTATACCAGGTTTCTTGCAGGAGACCTGTCCTCTTCTATATTCCTGAGCTACATTGCCTCTAGAGCAGTGATTAGCAATGCTATAACTGACAGAGCGGGCGAGAGAGGAGAACTGTTCTTCCCACTCGGAGAACGTTGAAAGTTGACGCTCCTAACTTTTTATGGAATGAATATATGCAAGCATATGTGACCAGGAATTATTTAATTTTTCACTGTACTTTCAGTTTGAAATATTTTCCTTTTCTCTTAGGCTGCCAGGATCATTGCCAAGCTGGCAGCCTGGGGCCGGGATCTGATGGAAGGGAGTGATCTGAACTACTACTTCAACTGGATCAAGACTCAGCTTAGCTCCCAGGTAGAAAAGCGTATGCTTCTATTCTGCAAGATGAATCGGTTAAAATTTTAATAGTTTATAAAGTCTACTAACACACCTTTTTAGTTTTTTTTTTTTTTTTTTGTGTGTGTGTGTGTGATCAATTTCCCATGTTTCACATTGCATAATGGGATTAATCCCCACATAATGATCAGATCGGTGCATTGAAAAGAAAATTGACCAAAACCAGTCCACATCGCCACGCTTCATCGACTTTCATTTTATGCACGAATTCATTCTGAAGTTGTCTGATCCTGTATGGGATGCCAGGTCTTTCCCTGTTTTTCATTCTAACCCAACGTGTTCTTGGTAAATGGTGTGGAGGGACATCAAAGTAATATTAGTAGATATTTCAAGGCCTGAGCGACATGACTGCGCCTTAAAGTGTATTCAGTTGTAAAACATGCCTTTTGATGTACTCTTAAACTAATAACTTTGTGCCGAGGCTAGAGCGGCAGCTGAAGTGAACCTCTACCGTGTATCAGTTCCAGAAGCACCTAAATCAGAATCCTGATGATAACATTTGTTAAAATACATTGTATTTTGCTAATGGAGATTAGCAACTTGGCTAGTTGTTTATTTTGGTGTCAAAGTAAAGGGAACGGGAATATTTAAGGTCACGCTTCGTAACAGAATTTCATTTTTCACTTGTTACGCTTGCACAATTTATTTATTCTTTGCCAAGTTTTTAGAAGAATCAGTGGAAGAAACGGTAAATCCTGCCCCATTAGTAATGTGCATTTTGTTGCTTTCAGTAGTTGTAGAAAAATGTCACATCAATATAAGTACCCCGTGTTGTAGGGATTTAAGTAACGTACAGATTTACCTAGTTACTAATATATAGCGTAATATTATTTACATGACAAGGCAACCCAGTAGAACCTGGAATAATCCATAAGTATTTCAGCATATTCATAAGTGAAATGTATTATACTCACGCAAATATTATGGACAAATTTGAGGTAAAAGCACAAAATATGACCATTTTGTTTCATGGAAAATCTAATATTAATTACGGACTATGGATTGAGCCATAATGTAGGTCTCCCCCTGATACGCCCCCCCCCCCCCCCCCAGCCCCCCCACCCCCTTTGCACCACACTGATGCAGTTCATTAATATGAAGGCTGAACTTTGATTTGAAAACATACAAAGTAATGCTTACAATTCATAGCACTTAAATGAAAGTACCCTTAATCAAGGGGGAAATGTGGCTTTCATGTGGGTTTTTTATTTATTTTTTTTATTGTATTCCTCCTGTATGCAGGGCATGTTTCGACAGGAAGCACTTACATTTTCATGTTATGCTAATAAAGCACCTCACGGCATTAAAGCAAATTTAATATACGAGATAGAAAACCAAATATGAATTTCTGTTGGAAAAATGCCCTGAACTTACAAAGATACATTAGACTACCATAAATTTAGATATTGTTGCATATTTCTTTCCAGTTATATACAGGGGTGCATGTGTGTGTGTGTGTGTGTATGTATATATATATATATATATATATATATATATATATATATATATATATATATATATATATATATACATATATACATAGTCTTTATTATATAACCTTAAGATATTTTGTTCAAAAATTCACAAAAATACTCTGCTCTCAAAGATATCAAACAATTGCAAACACAACACAGGTTTATCAAAAAAGAAATAATTAAATATATTTGAAGTATATTCCCAGTTATATTTTAAATTTGTGTGACTAGGGGCAGGAAATTGTTCTATCATGACCTTCTGTTTCACCGGGGTATAAATATGAGGTAACACACACGGGTCCAGTTCCCTTAGTCATTCATAACGATGGGTAAGACCAAGGAATACAGTTGGGATGTGCAGCAAAAGGTTGTTGAGCTTGACAAAATGGGAAAATGGGCTTTAAGGATGGAACACAAGCACTGAAAATGCCCATTTCCACCATCAGGGCAAGAATTCAGACGTTCCAGTCAACTGGAAATGTTATGAATCGACTCGGAAGAGGATGTGTGTCTATATTGTCTCAACGGGCCGTGGTTGAATCTTCCAGCAGGACGATGAGCCAAAACGTGCATCAAAATCAACACAAAAATGGTTTACTGACCACAACATCAAGCTCCTGCCATGACCATCCCAGTCCCCTGACCTGAACCCCATAGAACAATATCAAGGATCTGGAGAGATTCTGGTAAAGGGAGGTAGCACAATGTATTGACTAAAAGGGTGTTAATAATGGTTGCACACCTAACAAAGCTATTTTTTTTAATAAACCGGTGTTGTGTTTGCAATTGATTGATATCCACGAGAGCAGAGTATTTTTGTGATTATTATTTTTTTTTTAAACGAAAGATCAAAGGTTCAACAATAAAGACAATTTTCACAGCCTTCATTGCTCTTTGTGTGCTATTGCTCAGTGAAGTGTTTAGATGTGGTGTAACTGCATGCTGTGTTAGCATTAGAATTATACCTACTATGTTTTGCTCAGTTTAGTCATTACATGAGCCAATTGGAGCGTGCTGCCTTTAAATAATCATATCAAATAAAACATTTTCTTTTGTGAATGTCAGTCAGGGAATAGAATTTCCTGCTTGTGCACTCGGCAGCTGCGAATGAAAATCTGGTACATGCTAGAACAGTGGTTCTCAACCAGGGGGGCGCGCGGAGAGATCGGAAGGGGGGCGCGAATGGTTTTCAAGAAAAAAAAAACAACAACAACACAGACAGGGCATCATTTGGGTACTCTGTGTATGCTTTTCAAATAGAATGTGCATAAATGAAAAACTTGTGTTCTCTCTCCCTCTATATTTTCTTTTTGCTGGGGAGAGGCGGAGCTTAGCCTCCAATAGATAAATAATATTACAATTAACATTTGTAATATGGACACAATGTACAAAGATTAACAGGATGCCCCTGATTTTTCTTCCATAATGAATTCCTATATACTCCTATAGATTTCTATTATCCAGTCTTGCTTAAATAAACATTTAAGTTGTTATCTCAGCACACGTGCTTTTCTTTTTTTTTTTTTTTTTTTTTATCTGTTGTTAGAAACTACATGGTACAGGTGCAGAAACCGGAACCGGAACCATCTCTCCCAGTGAAGTGAGTATGTCACAGAGAGGTCTTGGTCAGCTTTCAGGAGGGCGTCTGTGCTCAGCACGGCATTACCTGACCTCTGCTGCATCTCTCTTTCAATCAACCTGTACTCGATTTCCCCTTTACCACTACAGCTATGCTCCTTAGCTACTCTCGCTCCAGTCTCTATTCATCTGAGCCCATGCAGTGCTTTTGTGGGCTATATATATTTTACTTATGATTAAATTAATACTTTTTCTCCTGGTTGTTTTTTTTTTTTTTTTTTTTTTTTTTTTTTTTTTTTTTTTTTCCAACCGACATTGCCTCTATAGGTTAAAGGAACAAGGGAAGATTGGGTTCACAGACTTCTATTGGTTAACTCGAATTTAGTAGTCGTAATACGATAGATTTTCTTTTTCCCATCCCATTCATTAATCTGCTGGTATGATGCAAGCTGGCCCCCTAATTCAATTTCCTGCCAGCACTCATGAAATCTCAGCGCACTAATTTTCTGTTCTTCACAACCTTTCTCTTTTTCTTGAGCACCCGGCTTTTATGCATAATTCCTTCATGCTGGTCTGTAACGTCATTGTGTCTCTCTCTCTCTCTCTCTCTCTCTCTCTCTCTCTCTCTCTCTCGCAGTGATTAATTGAATCTTATTTCTTCTCTCAGCTACTCTGCTAATCTCTCTTCATCCAGGTTGCAGACAACACTGTCTTGTTTCTACTGCCTTGTGGGACCGTCTATCACTTTTTAAATTTGCATGTTCAAGATTCTCCCAAGGTCTTGCACGTGCATAAACGAATGCGAAAGGATTGTGTGACTTTAGGTGGCCTTGTGTCCGTGTTCTCTTTGCTAACTCCTACACAGGATGGCCTTCTCCCATACTCCCTTTCCCCTTGCTTCTGTGGATTGTTAGATGTTGCTCATCTTCTGACCGTGTCGTCTTGTCTGTCTATGTTCGTGTGCATGTCAATCTGTGTGTGCGTTTGTGTCTGTCTGTGTGTATGTGCGTGTTGTTTTTTTTTCCCCCGCACAGAGCTCTCAGTATGTTCAGTGCGTCGCTGGCTGCCTGCAGCTGATGCTGAGGGTGAATGAGTATAGGTTCGCCTGGGTCGAAGCCGATGGCGTGAACTGGTAAGACTCGATACTTTTAAAATGTAAATCCTTCCGTTTCTTATTTATTTTTTTTAGGAGCGTTCAGATACCTTAATTGTAAGACCTTAGACTGCTAGCCACTGGAGGAGCACAAATGAGACCACCGAGGTATTTAAAATGCATTTTGTTTTGACAGAGCAAATGAGCAGTCATGCGAATAATGCAAGTTTCCCCCACAGTATTTGTTTCTGTTTAGCCCCCATCATTTCGGCATGTTGAACAGTACACACACCCTGCATCTTTTCAGACCGCAATCCGCACGGCATCGTCCAATGTTTCTGAACGTTTGGCGCCATTCGCTCACCTCCTCCACGTGACCGTGTTGACGTGTGCAGATAGACTTGCCGAACATGAGAGTACATCACGAGTACGTGTGCTGTGTTTCTTCTAGCATCACGGCAGTGCTGAGTAACAAGTGTGGCTTCCAGCTGCAATACCAGATGATCTTCTGCGTGTGGCTTCTGGCCTTCGGCCCTCAGCTGTGTGAGCAGTTGCGCCGCTACAACGTGGTGCCCGCCCTGTCCGACATTCTGCAGGAGTCCGTCAAAGAGAAGGTCACCCGGATCATTCTCGCTGCTTTCAGGGTACGCACGCCTCGACCACCTAGTACACCGCCAACTGAGATATCTACTGTGGGGGGCGGGGCTAAAAAATATACTATAGTAAAGAGAAGTGACCTAGACATAGGATAGTAGTGTAGTAAAGAGTAACGCACTTGCAGAGGGCCAGTGGGTGCTGATTTGACACACACATATTGTAACCATAACAACGCTCTTCCCAGTCCTGGCTACTATTAGCTAAGCAACCTGCATAGCTTGCTATCTATATTAGATTTATTATAAGCAGTAATAAAGACTGCTTTGACTGTATTAACGAAGAGGTTGTTTGCTTTTGCTGTAGCTTTGGAGTCAGAAAATGAAGAGAATCGGTGCTGCGTGTGTTCAGCTGGGACTGTCGCATCATATAGAGTAGGGGAAATAAGTATTGAACGTTTTTCTCAGTAAATATATTTCCAGTGAGGCTATTCACAAGAAATTTTCACCAGTGTTAACTCAAGAAATCTGGTAATATAAAGAATTCACAACGTTAAAGTCCATAACTGAAGTTGTGTGTAATAAAGTGGAACGAGACAGGAGAAAAGTGTTGAACACTGTACCTTTTTCTGAAAAAAATTCGTCAAGCGGCACTTTCTTAAAACCAGCCATCATCTGTTTGGCTTCTTCCCATGAGATAAAACGTGTGCTGGTGGTTGAGGGGGAAAAAAATGGCCAGTGTAAAAGCACCAGGGATGTAAGAGTACAGCGTGTTGTATCATATCGTTCGATACGAGGCCCCCGGTTCAATCCGCAGACATGATTTAATCTGGGATAGAGAAATCACCATGGTAATTGGAAAGCTCGTGTTCGGTAGTGGAGAACGCAGGATTTATTTATTTCGTAGCTGCATCATGGCGACACGACATTTGCGGGGGAAATTTAAAAAAAACAAAAAAAACCCCCAGACAACATTATTTTAATGTGAGGATATATTAGACTTGCGCAACACTTTCTCATCTCCCCTTGCTGGCGGGGTAGACAGGTGATAAATGGATAGTAGTTCACACTGTGGCTTAAGGATAATGTATTTTTTATTTATTTTTAGACCCTCCTTTGTTTCTCTTCCATCTCTGTGTGCCGGCAGTCTTAAAACGACATCTGTTTAGTCTAGAAAGGTTTATCGTTTTCCAGAATCTTCGAATACGCCGTTATTTTCTTTATTCACGATACGGAATAGTGTGCTTTTGTATCATTTGACCCTTCTGTGAATGGCATTGGCAGTTCAGAGGCACACTCGTACAGCTCCACACACAACCCGTCGTTACCTTGTAGGCTTGGTGAGATCTGATTTTGTTCCCACTTATTATCAACAAGCGCCATCTTGGGAGAGGTGCACCTGCACTAAAACATTACAGCCAGAGAGGGGAAACGTACCACCGGCCTGATGCGCGTGACATTTAGTATTTAATTTAGCCCTGAAAGCTGGAAGCCGTCACAGGCATTAATGTCTGGTAATGAATTCACTGTCTGTGTTTCTGAGAGTATCGAATTAGAGTTCAGCATTTCATTCATTTCATCCGCTTAAGAGCTCATTAACATGATCAACTGACGGGACTGTCTTTGTCCTCGCTCATAATTACACGGCTTTCGTTTCGAAGCCTGGGTTAAAATGATACCGTCGTCCGTCTTCTTGTCGTTCTACGCAGCTCTCGGGTTTTCATTATTATCTTTTGGGCAGAATTCTAGAGAGATGTGTCGGTAGTTATCAGTAAAATGCGTAGGTATGACCTATGATACAGTACTGTGTGGGGGAAAAAAAGTCACCCTGTTTTTATTTATTTATTTATTTATGTTTAAGTCAAAAATGTTATAGATGCTTAATTTACGTCTTTTGCATAATCGAATCAATACGGTATCATTTTTGGATTTTTCAAAAATGACTTCTCCAACAGAATTTTTTGCGTGAACGGAAATAATTTGTTCGTCTGTTTAAAAGAAGAGAAAAAAAAAGGCGGCATATTAAATCACGCACTACTTTTCAGACTGTATCGACTTTTAGTTTAGTTTTTGATTTTTTTTTTTCTTCTACGAACGTAGAAGCACTGCATTTCATCATTTTTGAAGGCGTCTTTGCTTTGCCGCATTTCTCCGCGTGCGCCTAACGATTGTGCTCGGAACTCAAGTATTAGTGGAAATGACGACGCTTGTGATCTTTTGTAATCTTACAAAAAACGTACAATTTTTTTTTCCCTCAGGAAAAAACCGGAAAACCTAGTTTTCAGTGTCGTACCGCATGCCTGTTTTCCAGAGTTAAACTTTCCAACTTTCTTGCGCAAAGCATTAGTAACTATCTGGGTAAGTGCTATGCTTGACATCTGTAATTTCTCTGAAGTCCTCCTCGGTACACAGTGCATCTTATTAAAGGGTATATCACGGCCTGTCAAGTCGCCTTACCGCAATTCTCAATTTAGCCTTCCCTTTAGCTGCACTCCTGTGTGACAGATTAATATGCTAACACGGTTCTCTCAAAAATACATTACGGCCATAATTCAAGGTGACGGCTTCCGCTCAATCTGCTTGGCTTTTCTTTTTGCTTTCTGCTGTTCTTAGACATTCCTGCTGTCATTTTCACACGTTTTAACAACGCATCCTGACGTCTCTAAGGGTGGTACGTCTTCGTTTCACGTGGTCGTCTGTGTCCGAGCCCTTTTTTTCTTTTCTTTTCTTTTTTTTTTTTTTGCGTAATACCACCAATATGAATTCAATCAGCATTTGCCCAGAGCAAAGCAATTATAGCACCTAATAATCACCTTCCTGGATTTTGCTTTCTCTCGTCTGTTTGTGCGGTGTTGCTTATTATCGGTTTCAGTCAGATGCAGCGAGAGCCGCCAGCTGCTCGGTGCCCCAACAAAATCACTGAGCAGCTTGTGGTGGCAACACCGAGACGCTATTTGCACACGGCGGATATAAAAAAGTCTACACACCCCTGTTAAAATGGCAGGATTTTGTTACGTAAAAAAAACGAAACCATTATAAATTCCCTGATTGTTGTCACATGCAGGGAGTGACCAGTGCTTGCTAGATATTCCTGCATCTCCTTTAATGTTGCAGTAAGCTTCTTGGCAGCCTCCCTGGTACGTTTTTGTCTTGTACTATCATCGTTCTAGAGAAACATCCTGTTCTTGGTAATGTCACAGCGGCGCTCCATTTTCTCTATTTGTTGATGACTGCCTTCACGGTGTTCAGTGGTGCATCTTATGTTTTCGAAATTATTTTTTTTTACCCCTCTCCCGATCGATACTTTTTGTCAATGAGATCCCCATACTTGCTTCCTAAGCTCTTTGCAGACCATGGCTTCAGCAGTTGGAAAATCTTACACAAACAGATGTCACGTCTTTATTCGGGGTTGATCGAGTACTATCTTATTGATGACCGGTGTATGATGATTACTTTTGAACATGAGTTTGAATGTGATTGGTTCATTCTGAGCATGGTCATATTGCGCTCCATTATGAAAGGTGTGCACACTTCTGTGACGTGAGCGCTGTATTACAAGCGGAAGGTGCTTTAACAAAGTATTAGTTAGGGGTGTGGACACCTTATGCAACCTGGTTAACTCCCCCCCCCCCCCCCCCCCCCCTCCTAAACTGTTTCTATTTCTTTTCACATGAACGTTGCTGGTTGTTATAATCATGTTAAAGATGTGACATGATTTATCTTGGTTTAATTTTTTAAACCGATTTTTTGAAATTGTAACAGGGACATGTAGATTTTTCATATCCACTCTAGTTACCAATATCTTGCCCTGAGTCAGTTTAGTGATATATATATATATGTACGCATGTAATATATTATATTGAGCAAATTCCAAAATTGCAATATTTAAGACATACACGGTTTTTAACACATAATGATAGATGAGTAAAAATCTGCATATAACCAAAACAACTCCATTACCCCTGCCCATCCCAAATTATCCCACAGAAACGCAGGGGGAGAAAAGGAAAACAACAGAGGGTGGGTTCAAATCTCCAATGAAGGTAATGTCTCAACAAAAGTGAGAGCAGGGTTCCATGTCTTATAAACCGAGCTAACAGATCTCCTAATGGTGTGTGTAATTATTTCCAGGTGTGGGAAAGACATTAAAGTGCCTTTAAGAAGCCCTCTAAGGGGGGCTTGAGGGTTTCCGATGTAGCAGTATTCGTCTTGGCTACCAGTGAAGCAAAAGCAATAACATCAGCCTGGCACTTGCTGTACAAACCGTCAACAGGGGATTATTATTGTTGGGCAGGGTTTCAGAAAGATGTTAATGGCCTTTGACAGTGTGTCGAAGAAAGGCAACCAAAATGAATTCACTGTAGGGCATGTGTAAAATGTATGCGTATGGTCTGTCGGGTATAGCGAGCATCTGATGAAATAGTCATCCTCCGTTATTAAAGAGAGTTTTGTTGATTGTGCTTCGGTATAATGATGCTGTGAACAACTTTAAATTGAATAAGATTGAACCAAGCACAAAAACAGAGAGAATCGATTTTTGGCAAGGGCCTTACTCCACAGGCTCTCATCAAGTTCTCCTTCTCCCAGGTTTCCTTGAGACCTGAAAGAGGAGGGGATCATGAAGAGCGTAACAAGTGATATATTGAGGCTATATGGCTGCGTGATTTCGGAAGTGACATCATATCTTCCATCAGCGTTTTCTCTGCTTGGTGAGGGAAGGAAGCAAAGTGTGTTTTGGCAAAGTCACGAAATTGAAAATGGCGAAACAGACTGGAGTTGGACATTTTAAATCTACTTAAGTCGTTAAACGGATCTAGAGTAGGGGGTACGAGTAGATGGTTACGACAGATGGGCATTAGAGTGGACAATATATTTGAATCGAAAATGCCGGTGAAACGGTTTCCGGATTCTTAACGAGGATCGGGTTCTGAGTGTACTTCGAGGGGCGCTGCAAATCAGGCTCCAAAACTAGAAAGGGTAGCCAAGAAGACACACAAGAGTTAGCTTCTATCATACCGCGACTAATCTCTGAGGAATTACACCATGTATACATTTATTTGCTTGTTAGCTGCCAGATTGTAAAAAAAAAAGTCAGTTCAGAAGATCAAGGCCCTGATCCTGTTTGGGTCTTTGAAAAGTTACCTTCTGTATGCCTGGAGGTTTCCCGTACCAAATATACAAGAATATAGTGACGTCAAATGACTTGGAAAAAGGATTCGGGGAGAAAAATCGGAAGGGTCTGAAATAAATATAAGATCCGTGGTGGGATGTTCATTTTAACTGATTCGATTCTTCCTTCCTATGTCCTTTAATGCAGTCCAATAATTTCATGAAGTTATCTTTGTGTAGTGATTTGAACGAGTGTGAAATGTGTACCCCTAAACACCGGAACCCTGTGGCAAACAGGTTTTGCCAAGTTGTTGATGGGGAAAACACTCGCTCTGTTACCCTGAAATGGAACCAAACTCATTCAGCAGATGCGTCATGCTGTACATGTAGGTAAGCGGATCTGAAACGTATAAAAGATCATCTGCATATAGTGAGACCCGGTGTTCCCTTTCTCCTCTATGAATACCTGAAAAATACCGAAGTCGATTTCAAGGCTATCGAGAGAGGTAAGAAGCCTTGTTCTAAGGAATGATTGTATAATTCGAATAATAGGAGGGATAGCTGAGTGGAGAACGTTTTTAAAAAAATTCTGCAGGGAAACCGTCCGGTCCAGGAGCTTCATTACTTTTGATGGTCGAGATACAAGAGGCTATGTCCTCCGAGCTGAGAGGCTCATCCAGGCTGCTGGTTGTATCTGAGATTATCTTGGGTATATCTAGTTGAGAGAGGAAGGACTGAATGGCAGCGGTGTCTGAGCGAGTTTCTGATCTGTAAAGATTGTGGTAAAAAGAGGAGAACTCTGAATTTATTTTAACTGGATCCTTTACGAGGTTATTCGAGGAGTCGTACTCCTGTGAGGTTAATCGAGAGGTCGATTGGTGTCTCTGAGATGTTTTAGTAGGAGCTCAGCTTTGTTGGTCGTCAGTATAGGATATAAAGTGTAATCAATGTGAGTAACTGCAAAGTTTACTGACGTTTGGATATGTAAATCAGGTATAATCTGGTATGTATACCCAGCAGTTACGACTTACTTGTGGGAAGCATTATCTAAATCCATAGCAATTAGACACATTCCACAACTGGGTTTCCAAACAAAGCCCTCTAAGCTTGCTAATCAATGTCAAAAGAAGAGATAAGAGTTCTAGGAGGAAAGTACCAGATGAGGCTGTAGGGTGAATTATGTGACACAGTAAAAAAACCCAGGTCTGGTAAAACTTTTAGAGGAAATACAACCGACTGCGCATGCGCCACAAATATCAGGTATCATATGGATGTGAATAATTAGATAAGGCAGTGGAGATTGGTCTGTTCTAGAAAGAAAAGGTGAACGCCCCGCCTAGGGATAATTTTACTGCTTCAGAGAGGTACATAAAGACATGTTTATGTGTATATATATATATATATATATATATATATATATATATATATATATATATATATATATATATATATATATAATTCAGACCCTCTGTGGACTGTCTCACTTTATTGTTTCAATAAAGTTAAGTTACTTTTTGACATCTGCAAACCCCTCTTTCTCTGAAGCTCTTTGATTTAGGCTGGGAAGATCGATTTTCCTCGACATCAGTAAGTCAAATTCGGTTTGTAACTTTAACCGCCGTGTCTTCAAATCTGGGTGTTGTGACCTGGCGCTTTGCCCATCTATCTCCAAAATGTTTATCTATGTGTTCCTGATGATTTCCCGGCGTTGATCCAGTATGCGTTAAAAGAAATAATCCTTCCACGTATGAAGGCTTTAAATGTTTCCCATAGAAGCGAAGGCGATACTGATTTCAGACTTCTTAGTTTCCAAAATGAGATCAATGTTACTAGAGATATAGTCACAGCATTCCTTATTAGCCAGCAGCCCCGTTTTCAGCCTCCAGCCTCCGGCCTACCTACAGGAATTTTGGGAGAATGAAAGGTTTAAAGTATGTGGGGCATGGTCGCAGATGATTATTGATGGATATAGTTCTGGATGGATTTAACTAAAGATAATATAACTTTATCTACAAAGAAGTAATCAATACCCGAATAAACACGGTGGGTATTCGAAAAGAAAGAAAATTCTTTTGCAGTCAGGTTAAAGAAGCGCCAGGGGTCTACACACCCTGATCCATGAGAGACGAGAGGGTCTTAGACATTGACGTAGTAGCCAATGACTTAGGCTGTGAACGATCTAAATTTGGGTTAATCATATAATTAAGATCCCCTTCCAGTATAAGGCGGTGATTTGTATCAAACACCTGTCATATTAGCTAGCATTTATGCTCTATGATAACCCGGCATTTATGACTACGCCCCCCCCCATCTGCCAAATTTGGACAAAGATACGATTATATATCCCTAAGATACGATTATATATCAACCGCCAGGTTGGGCGAATACTCTATGTGGAACAAATTCAATCCGTTTGTGTATTAAAATAGCGGTGCCTCTAGCGGTGCCTCTATTAGAATTTGAATGAAAGACTTGACCTATCCATGGCTTACGAAGCCTGGCCTGGTCATTAAATCTAACATGAGTCTCCTGCAGAAAAGCAATATCTGTAAACATGTTCTTCAGGTGTGAAAACACCCTTGACCTTTTAATGTGGCCACCTAGACCCCGCACAAGTAATCAATTTAACCACGTGACCAGCTGGTCCCTGTGTATTTGCTTCAGGACTAGTCGTTTATGTTGTTATAGAAATAGGAAGATAGAAGAAAAAAAAAAAAAACAAGTGATGAGTGGGAAAAAAAGTGTATATGTGTCAAAAAACAGGGGTTGGAGACATACGAATTGAAAGGATGGAGGGGAGGGTGGGGAGGGTTGGGTTTGGGGGGGGGGGGGTCCCATTACTGGTACCCTGGTGTAACAGATTGGTTTCACTTAAGCTCAGTCGTAAAAGAATCTCCATATTGACTTGAAAGTGATTACAGCTGCTTGTACCTGTTTAGTTCGCCATCCCATTTCGTAAACGTGCCAGTATCAGCCCATGACTTTAATTAGGAAAGCTCTGGTGATAAAAACGAGTCCGTGTCCACTCCGTTACAGCTGACTCGGAGGCGTGCAGGGTACTGCATCCCAAAACGTACTCCTTTGCTTGTAAAGTAGGCTCTCGATCTTGTCGAAAGCCGCACGTTTCCTCAAGCTCTGTTCTGAGATCTTCATACATCTTGAGTGTGTGGCCCTTGTAAGAAATGTCCTTGTGGGACTTAGCTCGTCTTCAAGACCGTCTCCTTTACAATGTCTCGGTGAAATCTGATGATCAGTGGAACGTGGATTTTCCTCTGGACAAGCTTTGGGCCTCAGGCTGCGACGGGCGTGGTCCAGCTCACCAAGAAGTTCAGAAAGCAGGTTGGTCACAAACTCCCTAGCATTCTTTCCTTCAATGCCCTCAGATAGGCCTCCCACGCTTTGAGCGCCGTGTTTTCCGTTCCTATGCGCATCAGTTTTGATTGAAGGGTTTTTGAATTATCCGCTCGCAATGCTCCGAGAGGCCCCAACAAATGATTTGTTTCCCTAGAAGGCACATAGATGAAATTGATTAAGACTGGCCAAGTCTGAAACAACCATCAGTCTACAAATGCTAAGTAATATTCTGGAGATTGGAAGAAAGTTCTTTTTGTTATGCTTAAATATTCCGTGTGTATTTTTATGTCCTTGTCAAAGCAGGAAGTGGTTTTAAGTGGCTTCAAACCTTGCTGAAAATCTGAATGGGATAGAAAAACATTGTGTTAAAGCACATTTTTGGGAGGAAAATGGATTTCAGGATGTGCTTGGTTTTATACATGAGGACGAAATAGGTTTTGGGGGCAGGAGAGGACCTTTTCCTTTGTAAAAGTGGCCAATATCTATCTCACTTCAGTTTTTATTTTAGCTCACATTTCGGGGGGTTGGGGGGGTACGCGTCGTGGAAGCTTGTATAATGTATTTTTTTCCCGTTTTTGTCCACCATGGTAGTAATTAATTTGTGCTTTTGTGCAGTCTTATATAGTACACTACCCAGTATTTTCATCCTGTAGTCCACTTAAAACAGTCCATTAAAATCTTTTGTGTGGTTTATGTGGAACACTCTAAATCCCTTTGATGTATTTTTTCTAAGCAGGAAACTGGCTGTTTGGTGTATTTTTTTTTCCCTTTAGAGCCGATTACTATTGATTAATACGGTTGTATGTATGTATACAGATGTGCCCAAAAGTTTACATACCCCTTGCAGAATCTGCGAAATCTTAATACAAAATAAGAGCGATCATAAAAAATCCCATGTTATTTTTTTTATTGAGTCCTGTCCCGAATACGCTATTTCACATAACAGATGTTTACATATAGTCCTCAAGACAAGATTATAGCTGAATTGATCAAAATTACCCTGTTCAAAAGTGTGTATACCTTTTGATTCTTAATACAGTGTGTCGTTACCTGGATGATCCACGACTGTTTATGTTTTGCGAGAGTTGTTCATGAGTCCGTTGTTCGTCCTGAGCTGTTAAACTGCCCACCGTTCTTCAGAAAAATCCTCCAGGTCCTGCATCTTATTATTTTTTTTTCCTCCCAGAAGACAAAATAATACCTATTGACACCGATCATCCTGTTGAAAAGTTTACACCCCCTGGCTCTTAATGTATTGTGTGTGTGTGTGTATGTATGTTCCAAAATTTTTGGAGTGCGTGAGTGTATGTTTACAAAAATAAATTAAATTCACAAAGTAAAACGTTTTTATTATAGTGTGTGTGGCGGGGGGGGGGGCAATTTTATCTATCTATCTATCTATAATATGTGTGTATGAAATTTGCTTAAATTTACTTGTCATTAATAGAACCTGCTGGAGAAGTCTGCAGAGAGGGAGACTCGTCAAGAGTACGCTTTAGCCATGATTCAGTGCAAGGTTCTGAAACAGCTGGAGAATCTGGACCAGCAGAAATATGATGACGAGGACATTACTGATGACATCAAGTTCCTCCTGGAGAAACTGGGAGAAAGTGTCCAAGACCTCAGGTACCATCCCTTTACTTTAAATGTCAAACAAATTGTGATTATTTCTTGTGGCACATACTAGCATATGCACCAGAAAGCTTTGTTTTAATATACGCTCAGTAGCCGTTTTATGACGTACACTCGTCTATCTGCACTCGCTGAACTTTTGAGTCGGGTAAAATTTTATAGGTCACATTGAAGGTAGTTGTTTACTTCTGTAGCCCATCTGTTACTATCTACAGCTTGTCAGTCCCATTTCACTCGTCCGTTAATGGAAGGAGAAAGCAATAGACCAGATGTTATTTGGGTAGGGGGCATTCTCAAGGTAGTAGGAGGCTGACAAATTGTACATAGTAACAGATGGGCTACAGAAGCGCTCAGTTTAAGCTTTCATTTGTCATCTCATTTCTCTCATCACTGCATTCTCCATGGTCAGTACTGGCTTCTTTTTAACACACTTATAATTTTGTTTAAGCTCGGTTGTTCCTGTAAGGCGCAGCACTGTCACTGAACAGTCACTGCAACACCGCCGGATTAAAATAGTCCGTCGAACAAAATTGCCCAAACATCAGTACACTGTGGTCCAAAACTTCCACTGATGAAGGGCAAGAAGACAAATGGAAAAAGATGAGCCATAGTCTGTAATTATAGAACAGGTTGCCAAGCCAATGCTGCCTGATACACTTCTGTCTGATATAACAGTGTGTGGACCCTGCGCTGGTCTGGTTCCTTTTCAATAATTGACAGGATAGATGTGGAGTGACATATGCGCTACAGTCAGTAATTGTTTACCTACAAGGTGACCTATTTATTAGGTGTAGCTGTTAATGAGCGTAGCTACACAGTGATGAAACGGCAGCTGACTGCATGTTGTAACGATGAGAACATTTATAAAAGCGACTCCGCACACTATTATATTGTGCTGTTTGACCAAGCGCGAAGAACAATTTCTTAAACGATCGTACTATTTCAGTCTGCATAGTTCACGGCTTTCTTTTATCTTCCCATCCGTGCTCAGCTCCTTTGATGAGTACAGTTCCGAGCTGAAGTCTGGTCGGCTTGAGTGGAGCCCAGTGCACAAGTCGGAGAAGTTTTGGAGAGAGAACGCTGTCCGGCTGAATGAGAAAAACTACGAACTGCTCAAGTGGGTGGCTAATGGAAAATGACCAAAGTGAATGAATTGCCAGTGTTGATGTTGTATCATGTTATATTATTATGTTAAAGAGTGCGAGTGTGAATGCTAACATTACGTTTGTTGCTGTGATGCATCTAATATACATAGACTGAAGAAGATTTAAATTGAGGGAATTTATTGTCCTGGATTTTATAATTTAAAAAAAATCATTGATGGGTAAGTATGCATAATGCACAATAAAGTAATCTTTCTCTCTCTCTCTCTCTCTCTCTCTCTCTCTCTACATATCTATCTATCAGTCCTTATAACTATGGCGAGCAGAAAAGCATCTCAGAACACACAAGATGTCAAACTTTAAGGTGGATGGGCTACACCAGAAGAAGACCCCAGTGGGTTACAGTCATGTCTACCATGAACAGGAGGGTAATTGGGCACAGACTCACCAAACCTGGACAGTTGAACATTGAAAAAAAAAACTCAAGGCAATGATTTTCCAATCTTGCGCCTGAGGCAGCTGTAGCCTCAGATCCCTCTCAGATGCACCTCAAGGTCTGACGTGTTGCGAGTTCTGAGTTTCTTTTCCGCTCACCATAGTTAGCTATTGTAGCCTCCTGTCATCCCAAACCAATCTGAACTCGTTCATCAACAAGCCGTTTCTGCCTGCAGAACTGCTACTCACTGGATGTTGTTGTTTTTTGTTTTATTTTTCTCACCATTTTGTTTTAAACTCTAGACACTGTTGCGTGAAAATCACAGGAGGATGTTCAAGGGTTTTCTTGCATGTTCTGCCTGTTTCAACAACACCCCCCCCACAACATTTCAATGCGATTCAAATCCAGGCTCTGACTCGGCCATTCCAGTACCCTCCGTTTCTTCTTTTTGAGCCGTTCTTGGTGGATTTGCTAGTGTGTTTCGGAACTTTATTCTGTTAAAGTTTGGACAGACGACCTCACATTATCTTCAAGCACTCTTTGATATGATGCAGAATTCATTGCTGAATCAATGAATGCAAGCTGTCCAGTCCCTGAGGCAGCAAAGCAACCCCAAACCATAACATTTCCCCCACTGTGCTTCACAGTTGGTATGAGGTGCTTCTCCTGAAAAGCTTTCTTTGGTCTACACCGAACACATCTGCTGTTACTGTGACCAAACAACTCTTTGATTCATCTGTCCAGAGCGCATTATTCCAAAAGGCCTGGTCTTCTCCTGTATGCTCATTGGCAAACTGTAGTCTTGCAAAGGCTTTTTCCTGGCACGCCTCCCATGCAGGTCAAATTTGTGCAATCTTGTTCTGATTGGAGAATCAGGCACGTCGACACTAACAATTGCAAGACTTTGCAAATCTTCATGTTCTTGGAGACTTCTTTTTGCATCAGACGGCCTGCTCTTGGGCTGAATTTGCTGGGGCGGCCAGTCCCGGACAAATCGACAGTCGTTTGAAATCTGCGCCACTTGTAGATGATTTTCCTTACAGTGGAAGGATGCGTTTCAAATAATTTGAAGATCTTTTTAAATCCCTCGCCAGACTCATCGTCATCCATAGTCGCCCCTGAAGGCCTTATAGAACTCTTTAGATATTTGCACCTCAATAGCAAAGGGAACACCAGACATTAGATATGAGAGATATGAAATAAGCACTCCCTAAGCAGGTTCTAATCACTGACACCCAATCTTGAACACCTGATTCTAATTTTATGGTTTTGAAGATGTGATAAATGTAGGGGTGTACTTTATTTTTTCCATGTGACTGATCTGTTTTTTTGTTTGTTTGTTTGTTTGTTCACACTTTGGCTTGGATGTAGTTGGAAGTCACCAGTTGAGACTTCATTAATCATGCCTCCTTCTAGCCCTTTGGACAAGCCTTAATTTACAGAGCTAATTCATCTCATCACTCCCGGCTTCTTTTTAAAACCCCCGTCATTTATTTTCCCTCAGCTGATCCTTCATCCTATACCGCTTGTAGTTAATTTTCCGAACGTCTTCATCTTCAATGTATGTCTCTCTTTGTGAGTCACCTATTATATAGTGTTGCGCAATCGTTCTAATTACCAACGCGCCTTGGGATTGCAGCCTCAGCTTATTTTTGGCCTGTTGTTTGTGATCTCTCTCTAATCCTCAAAGAAATACAGCTGCTTTCTGTGTCCTTTACACCTTAAATCACATGCTATTGTTCTCTTTCTGCTTCGAACCAGGGCCATTATAAAGAACATCCTTCTTGATGAATGGGCTTAGTATTTTATCTTTCTGTCAAGCTAACACTCCTGACTGTATTTCTCCTGACTGAAATAGGCTACATATTATAAGGACGGGACTTGATAGGCTTGTGACTCATCTAAACCTTTATTTAAATTAGTACGCTGGCTTTACACCGTACTAATTTCAGCTCGATTTTTTTTTTTGTGTGTGTCACAGGCAAAAAATGTCATATCATAAGAGAATTCTTTGGCCATCTGTCGAGATTGCGGTCTCTCAGTATGCATAACGTGACCTCCTCGACCGATCTAGTGGCATTGTGACCGACTGCGAAGGTCATGTTTTTCTCCAAAAAATCTGGTAGTGGCAATTACAAAACATGGGTTTAAAAAGAAAAGCGCATTGTTGAATTGTAGCAGCAGAGTGAATGGTCTCTTTGATGTCTCATCAGAGTTTTAACATGACCGGGCGAAAAACGGGACACGGCAGGGAAAGAAATAGCGGATAAAATACGGCTTTGTGTATCCTTATTACGTATACACTTTGAAGAATCAGCATTCATGTTGTCGTCTTTTACTCAGCCGTGACTCCTTCGTGCTTTTGAAGTCATTTTTGTCGGCATAGCTTTGCTACTAGTATACCAAGAGCTTGTGTCTCTTTACGCAGCACATGAACATTTCAGCATGAACCTTGCTGATGTAAGAAGAACATAATATTTCTGTAATCGCAGGTTTTATCGTGTACTCTTCTTCGTACAAGCTGACATTATGCATTATTGAGCAGTCTGTTATAGAATTCTGGGAAGATTTTATTAAGTAGTAATCTCAAAAGGCTGCTGAAATCGCACGGGCTGAAACCGGCGTCAGGGAGTTTTATATTCCCAGAGATATTTCGGAGTTGCAGTTTTGATCGCACCGATATGAAATGAGCGTGTGTTTGTGCTTCTCTGTGCCAGGATTCTGACCAGGCTGCTTGAGGTGTCCGATGACCCTCAGGTTATTGCTGTTGCTGCTCATGATGTGGGAGAGTATGTAAGACACTACCCTCGTGGCAAAAGGTAAGCCAGTAAAGTAACACCCTTCCACATGTAAAGACAGGCCAGTGTGTGTGTATATATATATATATATATATATATATATATATATATATATATATATATATATATAACTATTATTATAATATATAATAATAGTAATATATATATATATATATATATATATATATATATATATATATATATATATATATATTACTATTATTATAATATTAATTATATATATATATATATATATATATATATTACTATTATTATATATTATAATAATAGTTATATATATATATATATATATATATATATTAATATATATATTACTATTATTATAATATATAATAATAGTAATATATATATATATATATATATATATATATATATATAATTAATATTATATTATATATTATAATAATAGTAATATATATATTAATATATATATATATATATATATATATATATATATTACTATTATTATATATTATAATAATAGTTATATATATATATATATATATATATATATATATATATATATATATTAATATATATATATTACTATTATTATAATATATAATATAATATTAATTATATATATATATATATATGTAAAATAAAAAATATATTTTATATAAATAAAAATATATAAAAATAAAAAATACATTTAAAAAATTTTTTTATATAAATAATAAAAATGATCTTTTTTTATATAATTAAAAAAAAATTAAATATACATACATACATCCATACAGCTCATACGTATGCATTCTAGGCACTGTGACATTTATATATGGACTGCTTCAAACCGGGACGCGCCACAGTGGCAAAGCCTTTGTGCTGTTATTGGAAAATAATAAACTTCTAGCTGATAACGGTATTGTCACGTCTATCTCATTGATACACTTCCCGGCCATGCACGCGCTCTATGCACGCGCTCTGGTTCGCCGGAGTACTGAGTGCTAACACCTGTGCTTCATCATAGGTTATATAAGGCCTCGTTAACTTTAGCGCTTCGCGGAAGTAAACGCTCAGCTGCCTCTCACCGGACGTTAACCACGCCTTCGTTCACGTTTTGGAATTCTACGGTTTTTGGAGTTTTCGCTTGGCCTTGGATTACGGTTTCCTGTATAGCCCGGTTACCGAATAAAACACAAGATGATGGAGGCCGAGCAGATAACAGAAAGTGAGAAATATAACAGGTTCTGTCAGCAGGGCAAGGCGGCTGCTCAGCAGGGTAATCTCGGAGTTCTCTGTGGTTTTTTTTCTCTGCGGTCGTATCCAGCGATTAGAGGAAGTATCGAACATGTCTGAGGAGGAGGAGAAGTTTGTGGATGTGCTCGGCAGTGTCTTCCTGTACAGCCTGCACAGGGACGGGCGGGGTGGCGGAATCCTTGCTGACGACATGGGCCTGGGCAAGACGGTGCAGGTCATCAGCTTTCTAGAGAGGATTGTTGCAGGTCATCCTGTCAGCTGTGTATGATGCCAAGCTGACCGGTCGCACTCTTCTCATCATGCCCACCGCCCTTATTAAAAACTGGCTAAGTGAGTTTAAGCACTGGACACCCAGTATGCATGTCAAAGAGTTCCATGGCACCAACAAACCGGGGCGCACCCGGAAGCTGGAACAAATCCAATAAGGAAGTGGAGCCATCATCACCATCATTAGCATCAAATGCTAATTAAAAACTGGCAGCAACTGGCATCACTGGAGGTATCTTTGGGGATTATGGTATCTGATGAAGCACACAAACTCAAAAGCTCCTCTGCAAAGACTACAAAGAGCGTGAGAGCAGTTCCGGAAAGGCAACGCCGCATCGCCCCCGTCATTTCATGTCTTTCTCCTCAAGCCAGTGAAACCGCGGCGGTGCCCCGTGACTCCCTGCCGGAACCGCTAGAGATTGAAGGCCGCCCAGCCTACCGCGTCCGCAACATCCTGAACTCCAGATGTAGGAGAGGTGAACTCGAGTATCTGGTGTACTGGGGTATGGGCCAGAGGAGCAGTGCTGGATCCCGTCCCAGGACATTCTGGACCCAAACCTGCGCAGGGACTACCATGCCGCTCATCCAGATAGACCGAGACGCTGGAGGAGAGGGAGGCCCCGGAAGGATTCGGCTCCCGGTGTGAGCTCCGTCACGTCGCGGTGAACTCGCAACTACTGTTCCCAGAATGCAGTGCCAACTACAAACACTTCCCGTCCATGCACGCGCTCTAGTTCGCCGGAGTACTGAGTGCTAACACCTGTGCTTCATCATAGGTTATATAAGGCCTCGTTAACTTTAGCGCTTCACGGAAGTAAACGCTCAGCTGCCTCTCACCGGACGTTAACCACGCCTTCGTTCACGTTTTGGAATTCTTCGGTTTTTGGAGTTTTCGCTTGGCCTTGGATTACGGTTTCCTGTACAGCCCGGTTACCGAATAAAACACAAGATGATGGAGGCCGAGCAGATAACAGAAAGTGAGAAATATAACAGGTTCTGTCAGCAGGGCAAGGCGGCTGCTCAGCAGGGTAATCTCGGAGTTCTCTGTGGTTTTTTTTCTCTGCGGTCGTATCCAGCGATTAGAGGAAGTATCGAACATGTCTGAGGAGGAGGAGAAGTTTGTGGATGTGCTCGGCAGTGTCTTCCTGTACAGCCTGCACAGGGACGGGCGGGGTGGCGGAATCCTTGCTGACGACATGGGCCTGGGCAAGACGGTGCAGGTCATCAGCTTTCTAGAGAGGATTGTTGCAGGTCATCCTGTCAGCTGTGTATGATGCCAAGCTGACCGGTCGCACTCTTCTCATCATGCCCACCGCCCTTATTAAAAACTGGCTAAGTGAGTTTAAGCACTGGACACCCAGTATGCATGTCAAAGAGTTCCATGGCACCAACAAACCGGGGCATTTCCTCCGCTCTCAACAGTGCCCCAGTCTCTGCAGGAAGTTAAATGCTCTCCATAGGTGCTCATTGTTGTGAATCAGCTTTGGCACTAACCCTTTAATTGGACCACTCCAATGCTATTTAGTCTCTCCGATCCGCACTGCTGGAGATGAGGAATTATCCGTGATATTTACTTTTACTTCATTATATCTTCTTCTCCCTAGTTATTACATCTGGCATTGATTGTGTCTCTTCCATCGCATTTTAAAACGTGAAAAGGGCGTTTGTGTATTCTGACCGAACTCCATGATTATTTATTTATTTTTTTGCTTGTTCTCTAATGTTTATCATTTTACCCACGAGCTTGAATAGTTTCCTGCGAACCATATGTGTAATCACCCTGTGGTTAAAATGACTGATATCCAGGAGTGCAGTTTCCTGATACAGTTGAGCAGGGTGGTTTGAAACGCTCCCAAATGGATTTGTTGAAAATGACTAGTATGGCTTGGCAGTGATTTAGCAAATGAGGCTAAGTGTCGTTTTAATGCAGTGCCTTTATGCTCAGTTGAATGACTCTCGAAACGAGCACTTTTCAGATGTTTTGGTAACGTGAAGTGACCTTGAAAGAACAGTGTAATCATTTTCATGGCGGAAATGTCTGGACCTTTCCATGTTTCGTATGGACTAGATTATCGACGTGGCAACTCGGACTGAGCGTCACTGATGGGGACCTCGCAGAAACACACAATCTTAGCATGAGTGCAGCTTTGGACAGAGTACAGAAGTTACCCTATGTCGTGTCCCTTCATTGCTTAGAACATCTATGTATTCAGAGCATCCTAACAAACTGCTCTATTCGCTATAATTGATCCGAGTCGTCCCTGCACTGCACTCGTCTTACTTTACTTTTCTTTCTCTAATTCTCCTTGTCTCACTCTTTTTTTTTTTTTTTCTTTCTTTCCCTTTCCCTATCAGGGTGATTGAACAGCTAGGTGGGAAGCAGCTGGTAATGAACCACATGCATCATGAAGATCAACTTGTGCGCTACAACGCCCTACTAGCCGTTCAGAAGCTGATGGTGCATAACTGGTAAGTTCCCTGTTCCTCATCAGTCCAGGTAAAGTAAAATATCACGCCCACTATTTTAAACCGTGTTTCGACACCGCTGCGACAGGAACCGAAGCCGTGGTAAAGTTTTTGCTATTAGTGCAATACATGTAAGTGCATGTGCTTACACATGCAGTAATGGCTGATTATTTAATCGATCGTCTATAACAGCAGCTCTGACAGTCGTGCGGGACGGAATTCAAACGACAGGTTTATATTAATGTGCTAATTTGAATCCATTTGCGTTTCTATAGTAACAGCTGATTCGTAGGGAATTGTTCAGCTCTGTGTAATCTACGGCTAATAATAAACACGCAACTAATATGCTGCACTTTAACAAGAATAAACGATAATAAATAAACGCTGATATGGTGAAGCATGGAGAGGTTTATTTAATATCTATGTAAGGAGTTTCTGGTGGGAAACCATTATAACAGGCGGTAGGTTTCCAGTCTTAAAGACTCGGCGACTCGGCGATTTCTGATTTGTCTGTAATGTGACGACGCTGCATCCCGCCCCCGCCTTCTCTTGTTTGAGAAAGAAAAGGGATGGAATGACAGTTTGTTGATGTTTCATATGCTCGACAACATGAAATGTAACTATAAACTGATAAATGATGAAAATGTAATGATTGGAAAATTTCCGTGGTACAGTATAAGAGGAATAAAACACTTCGGGAGAGTACGGTTATTGGAAAATGACTGGGGTAGTAACCACCCTGTCGTTGATTATTTACCTTGAATCGCACGTCCTGTCATGTTTTATTCCGTACATACCCATGGGCTAGTTATTTAAACCTGTTTTATTATTATTATTATTATTATTATTATTATTATTATTATTCTGAAGGATGCTTTACTACACTAAGCATTTTCAAGTAGTTCCATTTATAAGTGAAGATCTCAGAACATGACATTAAAGAAACCAGCGTCGTACTTAAAAAATAAATAAATAAATAAATAAATGCATGTTTATGGTAAATGCTGACATTTGGAAATCGTGTTTGATACTGACGCTGTTCCTGATATTGACTAAAAGCTTTTGAAGCAAGGAAGAGGGGGGGAAAACCACAAATATTTGCGTTCTCTCTTATCCACGTCTGATCCCGTAAATGAGACTGTTATGTGCTTGGAGGCTCTTAAGTTTTGTTTGTAGTCTTTCTCATATAGATCCAATCAAAGTGATTGTTGAAGAATTAACTTTGGATTTGTGTGTTCGAAACGCGTTACACGTGTCCGCCACTGGGTTGTCCACGTTCCTCTTGAAAAGGTAGATCTTTTAGCGTTATTTTGTATATGCGCTTGTTTCATGCACGCAGCGTCAGAATACATCACAGTATCAGAACATGTGTGTTGAATGGATTTCACCATCAAGGTGGAACTACTCACTGTGTAAATGGGGTCACAGATTTGTCATACTAAGCGATTAATAAGAACAAATATTCATCCAAGTTGAGTATTACATTCCCATGGGGTCATGGAATAAGTGCTGTAAATTAAGCATTGCACTGATTGCACAGAAATGTTGCTCAAATGGCACGAAAGTAAATGCTAACAGTGCTATGCGTAGTGTGTGTCGTGTTATTTATCTGTTTGCAGTCAGCTCACCAACTCATTACTGATATTAACAACCTTAATTCGCTTTTTATCGTAAGAATCATGGTTCTTATTTATTCTTCCAGCTTTTCATACAGCAAAAGTAAGCAGTGAATTTATATCCAGATTGGAGACCTTCACTCAAAAACCTAGGGCGCCTTATTGTGAAAATTAACCCATTTGAACCCAATTAAAAATGTATTCAATTTGCCTATTAATCTACACACAGTCATCCATAATGAGTCGTTTTTTTGCACATTTCTTTAAAAAAAACAAACAATCTTAACCTGAAATCTCTCATTTAGATAAGTATTCAGTATTTTGTAGAAGCACGTTTAGGAGCAATTACAGTGTTGACTCTACTTGAGTCCTCTACTATCTATGCACATCTGGATTTGGGCAATTTCTCCCGTCCCATTCTTCCTGGCAGATCTTCTCAAGATCAGTCAGATTTGATGAGAACGTCTGTGAACTGCATCTTCAGGTCTCTCCCTAGATGTTCTATGAGGATCAAGGCTTCGGCAGAGCCACTCACAGACATGCAGAGACTTGTCCCGAAGCCACTCCAACATTGTATTGGCTGCATGCTTTGGGTCGTTATCGTGCTATAAGGTAACCTTTTTCGTGCCACTCTTGAGGTTGTGCGCACACTGCAGCAGGTTTTCAAGAGCTTCTTTGTATTTGGCTGCATTCAACCGTTTCTCAATTCTAACCAGTTTTGCAGTCCCTGCTGCTGAGAACCCCTCCCGTAGCATAACGCTGCCACCATCATACTTTACCATAGGGATGGTATTAGCCGTTCGATGAACAGAGTTTTCACCAGACGTAGTGTTTTGGAGCCCAAAATGTTCAATTTTCTCACCAGATTAGAGTCTTTCCCCTCTTGTTCACAGTACTTTTAAGTGTCTGTTATATGTCTTGTGTTAATGGAATATTTCTGAGAAATGGTTTTCCTACTGGCGGGTTCTCCCATCTCTGCTATGGACTTCTGAAGCTCTGTTTGAGTGGCCATTGGGTTCTTGGTCAACTCTCTGACCGAGGCCCTTGTAGCCCAGTTGTTAGCCAGAGTTTATTCATTCAGCCAGCTCTAGGAGAGTCCTGTTGATTCCACATATTTTCCAATGCATTTATCCCCTTGCCCAGCACTGTGTCTTAACATCATTTGATCACAGAGGTCTATGGAGAGCTAATCGGACTCCGTGGCTTGGATTTCGATCCGACGTGTACTATGAATTGTAGTGTTCTAAAGTTCTAAAGACATTTCAAGATAATCAAAGCAAACAGGATGCACCTGAGCTCAGTCTGGAGTGCATAAGCCAAAGGTCTGAATACGGCGCCAAAATGAGAGATTTCAGTTTTTTGCTTTTTAATAAATTTTGCGAATAAATGAATAAATAAATCTGAAACCTTTTTGTCTTTCGCTTTGGCGTTGTGGATAATTGTGTGTAGGTCAACGGCGAAAAAAAGTGAACGTGATTTCATCTTGGAGTGAATCTATAACGCAGTAAAATGTGCAAAACGTGAAAGGGTCTGAAAGTGAATACGTTCCGAACCCACTGTTTACTGTTCACATAGATTGCACGTGTACAGCAATGCCTACAAAACTGGTGTAAAAAGTTTGCTGCTTTTTTTTTTTTTTTTTTTTTTTCTTCAGCCCGTCAGTTGGATGGCGATGCCTGTAGCACATGTCCATGTTTTAGGATTTCACACATGGGAGAGTCCTAGGTAAACTAGTTATTCATTAGCCTTCGACTATCACGGATGTGCGTTGGTGTAAGTGTTGCTATGGGTTTGTTCCTTTAGCACAGGTTATATATAGCACAGATTGTCTTCGCTAGATGTTCTGTCCTTAATCACTGGGACTGACACATGTTCTTAGTGACATCCTGTTGAATTAGCATCAATGTTGGATTGGTTGCACTACTTAAAGAAATTAAGCGACATAATGTTCACATCTCTCGGTGTCATTTGTAAGCATCGGTGAGCTCTTCCATTGCCGCGTAGCAGATAAACATCGACTTTGCACTCCACCTGAACAGGTTATCAAGCTCTCCGGCTCTTGCTGTGCGCGCGTGGTTTTTTAGCTTGTGTTGCTATTGAGGTGGAGCACTGCTGGAGTTCCATTAGGCAGTGCCGAATGTCTCGCTCTCTCTGGGATTATTAGGGGTGCACAGAAGCATGTTGTTAGCGCTTTACTTTACTGTTCGGCCCCAGCAGCTGTTTTGTGGGTCGTCTCTGAGGGGGAAAAAAACCTGCGTTTTTGTTTCAGAGACCGAGATGAAACGATTTCATCATAACGCGTTGCTATAACATACTTAGAGAAATCTTACTGACCTTTACAAAGTTCTGGCAATCAAGATCTGCTTCCGTTTATTATCCGATTAAATCATATCAAGCCGTACGAGTCCCTGTGAATGACCTGTTACTATAGAAACAGTAACGTATTAGAATGAGCAGACTAATATACGAATCTGTAATACAGCCTGAACTACCGTCTGAGCTGCTGTTATAGAAAAGGAATCAACAACCCACTTGTGATCAGATCTGAGAATTCAACAGAGCTGAGGCGTGAAATTAAAAAACGCTAAAAGTATCGTCACTGTGCTCTTTATCGTAGATCCGCGCACCGGCGTTCATTTGTAGCGCAGGACATGCTTCGCGTTTATTCATTTATTGAGTAAATCCTTCGTAATGGCGTCTTTTGGATAAGAACGGAGAGCAGAGATGTGTTCATGCAAGCGCACGTCCTCGTTCCCGAGTCATCTGCTTAGTGACGGGCAAAATATCCTTAGCCGGAAGGCAGGAATATTTTCTGTTTCAAGATGGCAGGCTTTTCAAGCTTTTAAACAGGAAGCAGTTTCATTCGGTACAAACGGTGTCGTGTCCTGCTTATGAAAGTGGGCTTTTCAGATTTCAATAGCCCGGATCCTTTCCTGGAACAAAACGTTCCCACGCGAATAAAAGATTATTCAGAAATGCGAGTCGGTTATAGTCGCGGTGTGTAGTGTGTTCGGCGACATGCATGTCACGGTGGGCCGCCTTTGAAAGTGAGCGTGTAATTAACATCTCTTTGTCAGACTACAAAACGAAAGTCTTTTCCCCTTCTCTTCTCGAAGTAAGTGGCTGAAAGCTTGCTGCGCTGCGAGACTACATACCTGCAGCTGATTCAAGAAATCCATAAAACTGGATGCGACAGGTAAAGGGTTGTAACGATTGTGTCTTGTTTTGCAGGGAGTATCTGGGCAAACAGCTGCAGTCCACAGAGCAGTCCACACCGGCTGTGGCCGCCCGCAGCTGAACCCTCTCTGAGCTCGTGCTTGCATCAGTGGATGTTGTGTGAGTGTCTATTATTGCTGCATTGTGGGGGAAAAAAAAGATCCTCTGTATTGATGTAATGTGTGTGTGTGTGTGTGTGTGTGTGTGTTTGTGTTCATAAGAGCACCTTGACTGCCCAGGATTACTGAGCTAACAGAGCATGATTAATGTATATATACCATACATTACAGTAAGTATATACACTTGAAGTTCTCTTTTAGTTGCAGTAGCAGTTTTCTATGTGCAGCCACCGATCACGGAGGCTTTACTTTGATTTTGTAGAATTGTGCATCGTCGTGCTTGTTGTGAAACGGTCGAGTAGTTTCCAAAGTGAATTGATATTCAGTGTAATTTATTCTTCTGTGTTTTCGTCTTCTGTGTAATACGAGTAAGCATTCCAATAAAGACGAACTTAATAAACCAATTTTATTTGGTCTGCTGTGCATTTCTCCAGGGCGGTGTGAACTGTAGGCTACTATCTGCATCTGTGTTTGTTTTAGTGCCTTAAATATTCACATCTGTATTCACTTTTAAATTAGACGTGGTTGTGGTGTATATACAGTGGAGGAAATAAGTATTGGAAAAAATTTTCAGTAAATATATTTCCGATGAGGTTATTCGCATGAAATTTTCACTAGAAATCAGTATTAACTCAAGAAATCTGGAAATATAAAGAATTCACAATATTAAAGTCTGTGAATGAAGTTCTGTGTAATGAAGAGGGATGACACGGGGAAGGAAGTACTGAACACGCTAACTGAAATGTATTTAATACTTAGTGGAGAGGGCTGTGTGTGTAATGAAGCTTCAAGACGCGTCCCGTATGAAGACATTAATGGTCCGCAGTATTCTGGTGTGATTTTGGTCCGTTCTTCTAAACGTATCGTCTTTAAATCTTGTTCAGTTGGATTCGAGTCAGGTGACTGACTGGGCCGTTCTAACACCTGGATTTTTTTTTCTTTCTGAAACCAGTTGTGAGTTTCCTTTGCTGTATGCTTTGGATTGTTGTCCTGCTGGAAGCTCCACCCACGTCTCATCATCATCATCCTGGTGGATGCAGCAGATTCTTCTCAGGAATCTCCCGGTAAAGGGCTCCATTCACAGTTCCTTCAATTATATGAAGTCCGCCAGTACCGTGTGATGAAAAACAGCCCCACACCATGATGCTTCACCTCCAGACTTCCCTGTTGGTGTAGTGTTTTTAGGATGATGAGCAGTGACATTTCTTCTCCAGACGTGGTGTGCAGTACGACAGCCGAGTAGTTCAATTCTGCTCTCGTCTGACCAGACTACACTCTCGCAGTATTTCACAGGCTTGTCCAAATGAGTCGTAGCAAACTGTAAACGAGCTTCCACATGCCTTTTCTTTAGTAACGGAGTCTTGCGGGTGAGCGTGAGCAGTGGAGTGCATCGCCTATTGTTTTCTCTGTGACGATGGCACCTGCTGCCTCCGAGTGTTTCTGGAGCTCTTTCCGAGTGCTCCTTGGCTCTTGGGCTGCTCTTCTGACTGTTCTTCGTACAGATAGGAGGTATAATTACTTACAGATATCCGCTGGTTCCTTGCATTGAACTGCTTTTTCTTAGCGTGTTCAATACTTTTCTCCCGTGTCATTCCACTTTATTACACGTCACTTTCTTTATGGACTTTAATGTTGTGAATTCTTTATATTTCCGGATTTCTTAAGTCAATTCTGAGATGTCTGGTGAAAGAAATGTTGACGCGTTCAATACTTATTTCCCACACTGTGTAGGAAAGCTTTTTTTTTTTTTTTTTTTAAATAAACGTAGACACTACAATTATGCCCCATAAACACGGGAAAACACTGTGTAAAAACAGTCACTTTTCATTCACAAACGATAACAAATAGTCATTTGCAGAACAACTTTATTGAAGTCCTGAACCACACACCCCGGCAATCCTCCCCACGAGCGTCATATTCGGTGTCTTTTGAAGCGCAGAGCGAAGGTAAACATCTTGCACTCGGAAGATTTGATTTGTCCTGCGGGAGCCCGGTCCCGACGCACACACCGTCTCTCAAAGCCAAGCTTTCAAACAAACAAAAAAAGTGCACTTCCTATTCATTTCTGCATTTGTTTTCACTTCGAACACATTATCTGTTCAATCCCAATAACGCGTTCTGCCACTGAACAGCATCTAAGCATGAATTTAAAAGCTTCTCTGTGCATTTCCTACTTTCCCCCCCTCTGTGTAGTATATATTTTGATCATTAGAACATATTGACGCTCGGTCTCAGGGACTCGCTGATGGACAGAAGGTCCGCTACAGTCCCTTCCAGATATTAATATTCTTGCGTGTTGTTTAGCGTAATCGTTCAGTATCGCCAGTGCATGAATCATTCTTCTCAGGGGAGCAATACATAACCTTAGTTTCATGTGTGACTTGTAAATAGACTTCCTGCACACACTATTAAATATTTTAATGAATGTGTTGTGCGTCTCTACTTCAGACCACACACTGTGGGGAAAATGGAAGGTTAACGCTGTGATACAGACCATGATAAGTTTGTTTGTTTTTCTCCTCATAATACCTTTTGATGTTCTTCCGAAACGGTAATATTGCACTGTCCTAGCTTTACATGATCTATTATTTACTCCAAAGTCGTCTGGTGCAAATAAATGACCTTGTTTTATGATACAGCCAATAATCATTACACCTCTGTCTGTATTTGACTTCATTTTCGCTGCTGATGACGTGCTACGGATGCGTCAGTGAAATGAACCGAAAAATATAGTCTCAAAGGAATTGATAAAGTCCGGGTGGGCGTTCTGGTCGTCACTCGGGGTGGTAGTGGGGGGGTGGGGACCCCCGTCAATGATGAGCTGCATGAATCTACCATTTGAGCTAGAAAGAAATCAGCCCGTCATTGCTTAAAAAAAAACCACTCATGACATTAGGATAGCGATCGGCTCGTCCTCATGCTGCACCGAAGTTTGACAGCACCCACCTCGACAACTCCACAACTATGTTAATATATTCGAGGAAGTCGATGCCAGAACTCTAGACCAAACAGTACGGTAGTTGTCTCGACACACTCCCTTCGTCCTTTTTCAAAAAACGTTTTTAAGTGTTTTAAAAAAAAGATCTCTTCGACATCTCTTAGTAAATGCCTCAGTCCTCTCAGGCACTTTTTCTGAAATCCAGGAAAACAGCGATTGTTAAGCCCCTTGTGAACAAGAGCAATCTGGATAACCTTGGTTTTAAACAGCTATAGACCAATCTTCCTTTCATAGGCAAGATCATTGAAAAGCTTGTTTTCAATCAGCTGAAGCGATTTCTATGCTCAACTAGCTATTTGGACAATTTTCAATCTGGTTTCCGGGAGCATCACAGCACAGAGACGGCACTCATAAAGATGATTAATGATATTCGGTTAAATACTGATTCAGGCAAAAATAACCATGCTGGTATTATTGGATCTCGGTGCTGCTTTTGACACCGTACTCCTAGGCAGACTGGAAAACTGAGTAGGGCTGTCTGGGCCGGTCCTGGGCTGGTACAGGTCATATCTAGAAGGGAGGGGTTTCTAAGTGAACGTAGGCAGCTATGAATCTGAGTGGACGTCCGTGACGTATGGAGTCCCACAAGGCTCAATCCTTGGACCGTTGCTGTTCAAGCTGTATATGCTCCCACTAGGCCAAATTATAAAGAGGAAGCAAATTGCATGCCATAGTTACAGCATGCGGACGACACCCAGATCTACCTAGCCCCGTCGCCTAACCATTCCCACCCCATAGACTCCCTGTGCCACTGCCTTGATCAAATTAACAGGTGGATGTGCCAAACTTCCTTCAGTTAAACAAAGACAAAACAGAAGTCGTTGTATTTGGAAACAAAGATGAGAGTCTCAAGCTGAACACGCACCTTGACTCCAGGGGTCTAAAGAAACTTGGTGTCATTTTGGAGTCTGATCTAAGTTTCAGCAGTCAAGTGAAAGCAATAACCAACTCAGCCTACTATCAGCTCAAAATATAACGAGAAGTAGGTGTTTCTTTTCCAGTCGAGACTTAGAGAAACTTGTTCATGCGTTCAATACCAGCAGGGTGGATTACTATAATGGACTTCTCACCAGTCTTCCCAAAAAGACCATTAGACAGTTACAGCTCATTCAGAGTGCTGCTGCCAGGATTCTCACCCCAAGCAAAAAATCTGAGCTTATCACTCCAGTCCTCGGGTCTTTACACCGGCTTCCAGTTACATTCAGAATTGATTTTAAAGTACTAATACTAGTTTATAAATCACTACATGGCCCAGGACCTAAATACATTCCCGATATGTTTACTGAATAGAAACAGAACAGGCCTCTCAGATCATTAGGACTGGGTCAGTCAGAAATACCCAGGGTTCACTCAAAACAAGGTGGGACAGCGTTTAGTTATTATGCCACCTGTGGCTGGAACCCACTTCCAGAAGAAGTAAGATGTGCTCAAACGCTAGCCACATTTACAACACATCAATTTAGCCGCGCATTTACTGACTGAACACTACGCTGCACTCCAGTGATCGATCTAGATCATTTTAGCTCTGTAACTTTTCCCCTTTTTACCCATTACAATTATTTTATTTTATTTATTTATTTTTTTAAGAGATGCACCCATACTATATTTCTCATCCGATACGATAACCGGTTATTCAGAGTGATATCGGCCGATAACCGACAGTCCTGCCCTTTTATACCTTCTTTTAAATGAATAATAATCAATTCCACAATTCTGAAAGAGATGCAAATAAAAACTTTTATTCTCTCCATTTCAACACGTTGGTTCACAGTAACTGGTCTCGTCAACACGAAACGAAAATGATCTTTACGCACGGCACGGAATCCATGTGTTTTCCCGCCCTCTTTTGATTGACGGGATATAATCCGCCCTGATCATCGGATGTTTCTAAACCATCGCGCGATGGCCCATGGCGTGAAGAATTACCTTTATCGGCCGATACATCGTGCATCTCAAATTTTTAAAATTCTTTTTACTGCATTTCTCTAATTTGTGTTTCTTACTTTTTCTTGTTCTTATGTATATTTTTAATACCTCTTTATTTTCTTAATAATTTTAATGTAATGCACTTTGAATTACCACTGGCGGCGGCGGCGGCGGCGGCGGCTTAAAGACATAAACATACAAAAAGGTGCAGCAGAAGAACACTGTTTGATTATAAAACATCTCCACTTGTCTGTAACGTGACATTTATAGTGCTTTAGCATTTAACTGTAGTATATTAATATCCTCTATCTCATGGCACTTGACGCACGGATCATAATTCAGTTTTATCTGTACAGCGCTTTTAACAGTGGACGTTGTCTCAAAGCAGCTTTACAGAAACATATAAACACAGGATAGAGATTTTAAGCGTGTGAATTTATCCCTATTGAGCGGAAAAACTCCCTGAGATGATACGAGGAAGAAACCTTGAGAGGGACCGGACTCAGTAGGGAACCCGTCCTCATCTGGGTAACACCGGAGAGTGTGTGAGTAAAAGAAAGTTCATTACGGTTCTTATACGAAGTCTGTTTTTGTTGAACTAATCCACTATAATCTCTCTTTCTTTGTTGCATGCTGCTTGAAAGCATCATTTTTTATTTTTTTTTTGCTTTCCAACTGCAGTCCTATTTATGTTATTTCCCAAATGACTTCCAAACACTACCGCCAGCGCCATAATGGAGACACCGGGTGTGTGCAGCGTGTAGGGGTCTGGCAGATGCAGCACCTGGGTAATTTGTGTACCGACACTCTTGGCTGAAATGGAAAACAAACCGTGGCGCTGGTAGCTAACAGGTGGGAACCCTATGTGCTTTCTCAATGTCCTGCTAAATAACCTTCCACCCTATTAGCATTGACTGATGCATTAACTCATTCAGATGTCAGGTTGTAGACCTTGAAATGTTGCGGGAAGTTTAAACGCATTACCTGGCCTCAGTGTCAACAGATTTAGTAGACAAAGGTGTGATTATGTTATTGGAAGTTTTGTTACTGGAGGGTTTTTATTACCGACCGGGATGTTTCCTGTTATCGTCTTTAAAGACCATGCTCTAGGGAAATATGTGCTCGGTCCTCACCGGTTGTAGAATGAACCTAGGTGAATGAATGGTGCGCTGTATCGAAATGAACTGTGAACATGTTCATGCTCTGGCCATCCTGCATGTCCTGAGCAACTCTGCTGGAATATTCTCAATTCATCTTATTGACTGACTCCTTTTGGGCTTGTTGACACAGGTCCCCAGATCGCCTGTTCCCTTGGTTACAGTTAAAACAACAGTGACTCTACAGTGTTATGGTGAGTCTCTGTGTCGCACTGCCTACGCTTGGGGGAATGTCACAATGGGTGAATGAGTGCAACCCAACGCATCACACGGCACTCTCAGCAGTACATTAAAACATCTCAGTGTGTGTGTATGATTAGACCATGTTATTTGCTTCTTATCTACCTTGGGAAAAGTATCGAGAAGGAGAGCCCAATTGACTCACATGTCAAGCTCACATAAAAGAAGACCCCCCCCCACACACGCACACACACTGTTTTCCACTCTATTACAGCTCTATCCTATAAAATGGCAGAAGATCGTGATCATGAGCTTTAAAGGTGCACTCTAAAGCCTACATAAATTCTATACTCCAAGTGGCCATATGAGAGCTTTTCCGTATAGCCGTGCAAACATTCTTTAGAATTCTCCTTTTGTGTTGCACTGAAAACAGCACACAGGTTTGGAACAGCTTGAGGGTGAGTAAATCATTTTCTGTAAGTAATTTGGTCTGGCTAGCTGACACAGTCGTGCCGTTTTACAGAGACATTATAACAATAAAGAAAAGATCGTCAAATGATATTAATGTTTTGTTTTTTTTTGGGACACCAGAAAAGAAGGGTAAGCTGAGTGGAACAGGAGAAAAGCTAGCAGTATACACACCGTGGACTTGTTTTTGTATTGTAATACACACTGACCTTACTGTAGTTTTCCATCCATCCATCCAGCCGTCCATCCATTTTCTGTACTGCTTAGGTCACGAGGAACCTGGAGCCTATCCCAGGGAGCATGGGGCACAAGGCGGAGACAACCAGGATGGGGTGCCAATCCATCGCAGGGCACAATCACATACGCACTCACACATTTTTCCTGCTTCCAACACATCAGCTTTGACAACTCACTGTTCACTTGCTGCCTAATATATCCCACCCCTTGACAGGTGCCATTGTCTCATTACGATCAATGTTATTCACGTCACCTTTCAGTGGTTTTTTTTTGTTTTGTTTTGTTTTAATTTATTTATTAATTTTCATATGATTCGTGTGATTTTCATGTGATTCATTTTCATGTGATTCATTTTCATGTGATTCATTTACCTTTTCTCTTCTCTCCTCCCTTCCCTTTCCCAAATATTTCATTGAGAAGAAAAAAACCCACAAACAAACAAACAAACAAAAACATAAAGGAAAACAAAATTAAAAGTACCACACCCCACCCCCCGGCTCATCATGGCTACTCAATAACTGTCGCTGGTTATATAAATATTATAAAACCCAAGAACAGGCACAAAAATTTAAGTGGGAAGTGTCTGTAACTCCATAAAGTATACAATAAATGGGATGCCATTTATATAAAATAAATATATATATATATATATATATATATATATAAAATAAATAAATAAATAAATAAATTCATCTAAGTTAGGAGCGTATACAATACCCGTCTTTGCATTAGAGTACCAGCAACTATAATATATCTACCGTTCGCATCAGCGATAGCGTTGGTGGACTGAACTGTAACCTGTTGTCAATTAAAATAGCGACCCCTCCTACTTTCAAATTAAAGTTCGAGTGGAAGACGTTTCAAATATGTAAAAACCTTAGATCTCTTGACAGGATTACCTCTGACGTTCCAACAAATAAATCTTAAAGGCGTGCCTGTCCCAGCCGGAGTCCCCCCCACCCCCAACAACACACCCGACGTCTCCATAACACAAAGGGAGACAGCAGTGTTTCCCACCAAGAGTTGTCCACAATGTGAAAACAGCTCAAAGAGTAAGCCGAACTAACCGACTACATTACCTAAACAAAAACAAAATTCCAGTAAGACCTCTCAGTGGTTTTAATGTTATGGCTGATTGGTGTATACGCCCGACATCACCGCTAATATGATGTGACAATCTCTCAGAGCTCTTAACCATAATCCCTTGACTTAACACATTTCGAAAGGAAGAATGTCGAAGACCTTTTGAAGTATAATTCGCAGCACGTCTTTAGACATCACGAAAACGTTTACTGCGCCGTGTTACAATCAGCCAGTGATTGGGTTCTTCTGGTATTTCTTGCAGCGGAGCCATTCTTGTGCCGATGAACCTTTCAGTGCCACCGGGAGTTCCTATTTAGGTCCTGATTGCTGACATCAGTGGCATTTTGTAGGACTTGAGCAGTGAAACAGCGTTAACAAAGCATCATCAGACACTGAAAGGTGCTGTAGAGCAAAACCCAACTGTCAGTTTTCTGCTCTCTTCTATCAAATGAATCATCTTGTCTTTCCATAAAATGTGTATGTCTAGTGCTCATAATCTAACCTTACATTTAAAGGAGACCTGTTATGCAAAATTCACTTTTATATGGTGTTTGAATATAAATGTGTGTCGGAAGTGTGTGTACACAACCACCCTACAATGATAAAAATCCACCGGTCCTTTTTTTTTATATTCCCCATAAATCATAAACGGTGTAATCAAAATGAGTCGTTTTCATTTTCGCCCTGTCGTGACGTCACGTTGGAACGAGCCCCGCCCAAAGACTGTGCACTATTAGCATAGCCCCTCCCCCTGAGTGATCCGCACACCATGTTCTCCGCGCCGGAGCAGCTACAGTGATAAGAAGACTGTCTCAGCTTCTTAAGCGTCGTAAGTGTTCTGTTGCTGTCTGTAAGAATGAACATAAGAGTCTTCATGTACTCCCGGCATCAGAGCCACTGAAGACGCAATGGAATAGTTTTATTTTTGAAGGAAATGTGCCCGGAAAATACCTTAAATCATTCGTTATCAAATTCCACGGCTAATCTAGTACCCGAAGCACGAGCTGTTCCCTTCCGGAAAGGGGGCGGGGCACAGCAGCTCATCTGCATTTAAAGAGACATACGAATCCAGCGTGTTTTTGCTTCCACCCAAAAAGGGGGCATTTACAGCATGGTATAATAAATGATCCCTGGGGTATTTTGAGCTGAACCTTCAGACACATTCCGGGGTCACCTGAGACCAATGACTATTTCATAAATGCTCCGGCATTAATAATATCGGACCTAAAATGTTAAGAGGAGCCTCCATTTCTCAGTGAAATGGCCATGGGGTCATCTACACTCTGGATGAGTCCTTAAATTCACCCTACATTATTGCACCATCAGTGCTAATGGCTTTAGTGAGAGCTCCATCTTTGTGTTAGAATGACGCACGGGGAGGACTTTGATCATGTTTAGTAGCCGCTGAACAAAGTATCTCTACTTTGCCGTAATTTTCAGCTTCCTTGTAGAAGTAGGCATGGAGAGAAACCCGAGAGATGGCGTGTGTAATGTTCAGCCTTGTATATGTGGCGATTTTCAGAGCGGTGTGTTTGTATACAGTATACAAACAGGAAGACGGGGACTGTGTAGCAGGGGCTGTCTGACTGAATATACAGTACTGTGCAAAAGTTTTAGCGCCCTGTGTTTTTGTTTGCCGTTGTTTATTTTAGTACAAACTTAGGTTATGGATTTTATTTGATGACTTCTACGTTTTCGAGTCGGTACAAAAAAAGCGTTCGATTCCCAAACATTAGTTTTCTAGCACAAAATGAAATGTTACACAGAGATGCTCGTCTGTCAGTAAATACAGCAGCATGTTATGCAAGACGCTTTTCAGACAGAAAACACAATGAAGGCTGCAAAAATAAGAAGCCAGTGCGACAGTCGGCCTCCAGAAGAATTGTTTTTGGTTCTGCACGACGCTCAGTAAAACGTACAGCTTGTTCCCTTACTTCTAAAACTGCACGGATTCTACCTGAGACTACTAGGTTTACTTTACTTTCATTATTTTAAAAGCGTCTTCGCTCCACAGCATTTCTTTGGCATGTGACTAAAACTTCTGCACAGTACTGTACGGGAAAGCCCAATCGAGTTATCCGATTGTGGAAGATAAAAGACGTAGCCTATTTTATAGTAAAGACGTTTTTTTTGTCTGTTCGTCTTGAGAACGTGTGGCACGTGAAACTGTGAATCTCCGGACAAACGGTGGGACACCAAGAGACTTTGTCCGAGGTTAATCACCACCATCAGCAAAGTACCAAATCGTTTATCGTCCATACATTACACACGTATTTATAACTGGAACCTTTTTTTTTTTTTCTTCCAAAATTCAATCATTTGTGATTTCCTGTACTGTTACTGCTCGATAGCACACTGTCCATGGTGCGAATCAATAATCTTCTCACCCTTTATGTGTAACTTCATTAAGATAGTGTTGTGGATAAAACTGACATGAAATAAACATGAGGGAGACCTAGTATGAGTAATATGTCATTTTATTGATCATTCACAGGACTGGTTGGTGCGTAATCGTGAGGAGAGCGGTAGGGGGAAGAAAATGGGGTGTGTCCTGGGGACATGGGATAGTCAGCAAAGGTGAAGTAAGGAGACCACTGAGAGTACGGCGGACTGACGGGTGAGAAGAGGGAAGAGTGGTCAGAGCGCAGATCAGAGAACGTGACACCATCCTCAGACTGAAAGCTGGAGGGGGGGTCAAGCGGAGGGTCTGTCTGTGTAGAGGCGTCAATACACACATTCACGGGGTGGATTCTGAATCTGAGAGGGGGTGGAACCCTGCATTTCCATTTCCAGAGGGGGTGCTGCGAAGAACGTCAAGTAGCACCAAGATGTCAGCAGTGAGATGCGCGAGCTGATAGTGAGGAGTGCAAACACACACTCTCGTACAGTCAAGGGCAGGCATGCAGACATAACACACACACACTCACTCTCTCACACACACACATCATTATAACTTTATAAGAATAATAAAAAGGAGTATTAAGATATTATAATGGTAATATAAAGAGTAGTAGGATATTTAGGAGAGTAGAAGGGTAATATTATGAAGTAGGGAGTACAGTAAACCATTTGCAAGCAGTATAACTATATAAAATAAGAGATATCGAGCAAATATGAAAGTAAATTATAAACCAGAAATACAGAAAAATGTCACTTACTCATAATTCAGATGGTGAAGATTCTTGTCTCGCAAGGAAGGCCGTAATTTTAAGAGAAAACCACGAGGAGAGATTTATAAGGGGAGCTGGGTCAAGCTGCCCCCGCGAGATAACAGTGAGACCAGGGTCTCTCTAAATTGTTTGGTCTCTCTCCACTTTCGATCCTAATGGTATCCAGAAAGTCCTTTTTCAAGACGTAATGGTAAAGTAGATGAGCTCTTTTTTTTTTTGTAACCCTATTGGTATTGATATCATAGTCTTTTTGAAATATTTTGGTTATCTACTGTGTGAGTACAGTATAAATACTGGAGCTTGAGCTCCGGGTGTCGGATCACTTCTGAGAATTCTCATCGGCGTGGGTCTCGTGTGGTGGAACGGAACCAATAAATCTGGACCCTTACTTCTTCTCACTCACGGCTGGTGTCTTTTTTTTTTTCTATCTCCGACTGGGTTCGGAGATGTGAGTATTAGCTTCTATGTTGAATTTGAAGTGTTTTGGGGTAACAGGCTAAATTTGGGCCAGCAATAGCTGCAGGAGAACTATGAGAGATGGATATATCAGATTGTTGTCATAGTGACACGAGTTCTGTTTTTCTTCTTGTGCATTCTGAAGTAATCACATCACCAGATCTGTCATAATGACATAAATGTCATCTCACGGTCGAGAAATAAAACTCTCAGTGCGGTTTTCAAATAGCGCAGCCTTCTAACCTACCGAGGGTGCCAATATTACCGGAGAGCTCTGTATATTGTTCTCCTTGTCTTTTGATGGCGGATCCAGATTCTGATTAAATCTGTCGTGAGATGTTCGTTTCGAAAATCTTCATGAGACGTTTGACAAGGTTTCAAGCTGTCCAGAGAGTGTCCTGACGTCTCGGGGCCTTTCCCTCTGTACTCTAGTAAATCTTCTTTCCACGCGTATCGTCATTCAGGACGCATGCTAGCCCACAGAGTACCAAAAAAAAAACCAACCCGTCCAGGCTTTAATTAACCGAATCCACTCCAGTCTCAATTGCGCTCATTTCGTAACGCCTCACCTGGTTCATTCCACAGATCAAGGACGTGAAGTTTGGAATAAAACCTTCAACTGCCGGATTCCTGATGCTCGACAAGGAAACTCTGGTTGCCATAGAAACGTCACAGCCTCTAAACAAACTTGCTGCATTCAGGGTCCTGCATTCACACTTCAAGGTCATTATGAAAGCATGAGAACACTCCTACCTATATCTCTTTCTCTCTCCGTCTGCCTCTCTTTCACGCTCTCCTCTCTCATACGGACTGACGTTTCCATTTACGTTATTTTTTTCCCCTCTTTCCCGTTCGCTGCGCCTCTCCGGTGCTCAAAGCATGGGATGTGAATATATTGGATCACTATATATAATATACACTGCTTAAATTTGAGTGTAAATGACAAAATACACACGTTCACATCCTCGTAGCTTTGCAGCCTTGTTGTACAGTCAAGACTTAAGGATGATGTTCACATCTCACCTATCTGAATGTTTCTGATGTCTTTAATTCTCAATATACTCTAGGGTTATATCTTTAAGTAAGCCTGCATGCAAACAAACACGTCGTTCGAGTCTTATGATTTTAGACGCGTCGTGGTGTTAGGTTTAGGACCTGTGCGCTCCTTCCATGCATACACATCACAACATTATGGCGCAGAGAGTTCTGAAGAACTTTACTTCAGCATTTGAGTTCTTCTCACATGTCCCCACAGGAAGTATCAGCTACTTGAGCAGAGGTGGCTGAAGAACCCTTGACTCGACAAGGCTCTTTTCTTTCCTAACACGGACCTTTTCAGATAAAAGCCAGATGAACTTGGAGTCTGCCCCAGTCGTCTCTTACATTAGGTGACATTAGGTGAGAGATGAGTGCAGGAACGTTAAAGCGAACGACACAAATATACCAGTCTCTTAGCAACATGTCATCTTCACATCGTATTGGTTGGAGAACGTGAAGTGGGTTCTGGATATTTAATAGCCCTGCATGGTATGTAGGTCTATTAGCGGTGTGTTTTAGTTTAAATCAATACGGCCAGGTGCATGAGGAAGAGGCTATTAGCAGTTTCGTCATTTGCTCTGCTTGCAATTTTCTACTTCGTTAAGCTTTATCTTACCCGGCGTGTAAGATCACTGCAGGGGTTATTCGCTAGGATATTCGTGGTGATGATGGTCGAAAAAGAAAGATTTTTTTTTTCTTTCTTTATTATTTATTCCACCGTCATGATTTTATCCAGCGGAACCAACGACCATCGCGGTTCTTTATCAATGCCCCAACTGCCTGAGAAAAAAATTGCTGCCCTGTATCCATGGTTACATCCATGCCGGAATATAACCATGTTAAACAAACCCTCCCATTCCTTCTAGATCACTGACAAGTTGCCATTTAAGGTGTAAAAGCGCTCCATTGATACAGCTGCTACTCAGTTTTGTTGGTGTCACATCCTGTAGTAACTTATGAATGCATCCTCACTAAATGAACACATTGTGTTCAAGGACGTGTTGACAGGGATATATAAATTAAGAGAGAGCAAGTCAATAGTGCAGAACATAATAAGTAAGGAATGAAACACCATGTAGTGTTTTATTCTCATTATACCACAACAATTTGCAAACGATTTATTATTTATTCATATGAAAGACTTTTAACTGTTTTATAGTTTATAGTTGGCATCGTTTTCGTCAATACTTGGTGCTACCTCTGTTTGCCAAGATAACAGCTCGGAGTCTTCTCCTATAATACCTGGTCGTATTCATAGCATGTATGTTGTTGTATGAATGTACAACAATGTGTCGGGTCGATTCAGAACGTTTCCAGTTGACTGGAAGTTCGTAATTATTGCCCTGATGGTGGAAATGGGCGTTTTCAATGCTTGTGCTGTTTTCTTAGAGACACGCCCCGTTTTGTGAAGCTCAACAACCTTTTTCCGCACGTCACAGCTTTATTCCTCGGTCTTACCCGTTGTGATGAATGACTAAGGGAATTTCGCCTGTGTGTTACCTCATATTTATACCCCTGTGAAACAGGAAGTCATGGTTGAATAATTTCCTGTTCCTAGTCACCCTAGTACTAAAAAATGTCAAATATCAATGGGAATATACTTCAAATATCACATGAATTCAATAATTGCCAATAATTGTTGCACACCTATATTTAATATGTTTAAGATATATATTTTCGCCTCACACCTCCAGGGTCCGGGGTTCGAGTCCCGCCGGGGCCATGTGTGTGCGGAGTTTGCATGTTCTCCGGGTGCTCCGGTTTCCTCCCCCAGTCCAAAGACATGCATGGTAGGCTGATTGGCGTGTCCAAAGTGTCCGTAGTGTATGAATGTGTGTGTGATTGTGCCCTGCGATGGACTGGCACCCTGTCCAGGGTGTACCCCACCTTGTGCCCCATGCTCCCTGGGATAGACTCCAGGTTCCCCATGACCCTGAAAACGAGTAAGAGGTATAGAAGATGGATGGATATTTTTTTAGATAAACCCGTGTTGCTTCTTTGCTCATATTTACCAAGGGTGCCAATATCAGTGGAGAGCACTGTACTGTACATGTGATGTCGTGGATGGTCCAAATTAGTTCCTCTTACCACTTCATTTTAGCAGCTATAAACATCCATTCCATCACCAGTCTCTCTTTTCTCTCTCTCTCTCTCTCTCTTGAAATGAATAAGACAAAAGAAAAATGCAGTCTGTTATTAAGCAACGGGAAAGCCTCAGTGGAAACTATACTGACTGTTATGTTATATGTACTGACAAAATATCACTGATTTATACATCTTTGTTAAATCACAACATTTAACAAATCTTTTTTATCTGTTTTGGGTTACACGGAGCCTCTGCCATACAAGTCATGAGTACATTAGTATAAACCTGTGATTTGAATTATAGCCAGAACTACTGCCAGAGCTGCTGTTATAGAAAATTAATCAACACCTCCCGACCAATCAGATTTGAGGATTCGACGGCGCCGTGGTACAAAGTGATAATCACGATAACTGAATCAATTTTTAACTGAATAAATATTTTCAGATATTTCGCCAACAGAGGTTTGTTCTGCTCATCCGATGGACCTATATCCCACTTGCACATGTTAGAATAATAACAATGAAGTTTTGCTTTCATGTGGTTCGGGTATTTTTTTTTTTTCTAGGTCATTAGCACATCTAGACGGACGGATGCTTTATTAGGAACACCCGTACACTTGCACATTCACGCAGTTATCTAATAGGCTAGTCTTTCAATTATGACTCTAATTAAGCGAACTAAAGGTAAGCGCAATGGTCCTTAAGATGCGACTACTCGATGTACTTCCTTTTCACAGGTACACCCCGGTCATGTAAACGAAATGTACTTCAGGTACAAAAGATGAGACACCCTAGTGCCCAGGTACGTGTAGAGTAGCCTACTTTGTGTTCTGAGAGTGTAACGGGTCCAGATCAATGCAGCTGGACCTCAAACAAGAAACATTAAGAAGACAGGTATTCCTAATAAAGTGGCCGGTGAGGGTCTATACAGTGTCCTCCATTAATATTGGCACCCTTGGTAAACAGGAGCGAAGAAGGCTGCTCTCATGGGTATCAAACGATTGCAAACACATCACAGGTTTATCAAATATATATATATATATATATATATATATATATATATATATATATATATATATATATATATATATATATATATATATATATATTTGTTAAATATATATATATATATATATATATATATATATATATATATATATTTGTTAAATATAGGTGTGCAACAATTATTGGCACCCTTTTAGTCAATACTTTGTGCTACCTCTGTTTTGCCAAGATAGCAGCTCTGAGTCTTCTCCTGTAATACCTGATGAGGTTGGAGAACACTTTTTAAATCCACTGAGGATTGTTTTTGTTGCCTCCTTCTTAAATCCTACAGCAAGGAATGAAATCGAGAAAGAAAGAAAAAAGAAAAGAAAAAGAAAAGAAAGAAAGCCCACGCTGCAAACACTTCCTGTAGATTCCTTCCAAACTTCATTGAGAGTCGGAGTGTGTCTCTGCGGGCGTTTCAGCCAGTGCGCTGCGCTCTGATGTCATCAGGCGGCCACAGCTGGAGCGCCTCTGTAGCGCCAGTGCGTGTGAAAAACGCATCCTGTGCGGGAACAAACACGCATCATACTGCTTTCCACGCAGCGGAGAGTTTCTATAAGCCTGTTATTTATTTATTTTTGCACCTCGCCTATTTGAACGAACTAACGGGAATACGGTAAGCTTATTGTTTCTTCTTTATGGTCGCACTGTTGCTCTACCGAGCCCAGAGCAACAGTATAATGTATATATATATATATATATATTTATATAAATATCATCTTTCGTGTTCTACTACATTTTCAGTATCTATGTGGACTATATATATATTTTTAATGTTAGGAAAAATTGACCTAATGTGACAGACAGCTTTTTAATTATTATTTATTTATTTATTTATTTATTTATTTATTTATGTATTATTATGATTATTTATTGCCACTGCGTGTCTAGAGGAGATGGATATCAGCGTGATGCAGATTTTAAAAGAGGATCAGTGTCCTACTGCTGGTGTTGAGGAGTGTTTGGTGAACTTGGACTCGCTTTCGGATGCGCCTCTGAACTCCTCAGGGAATGAGAGCTGGCCGAGGGAGGTCGAGACCCTGTCCCCCATCGTGCCTGTCATCACAGCTGTCTACTCTGTGGTGTTCGTCGTCGGCCTGGTGGGAAACTGCCTGGTGATGTATGTCATTATAAGGTAAGTTTAAAATCAATCAATCAATCAATCAATCAATCAATCAATCCTGACCTGATGTCAGTCAGCATGTAGCCACTATTCCTATAGAAGGTTATTGTGGATGGGAGAGTGTTTTTGTTTGTATGAACTGGAATATAGAGGTCGTAGTCCAGGTTGGTAGACTGTCTGAGATTCATTCTTGGAAATAGGCTTAAAGTCTGATCGATGAGCTAAGAACGATATTTGCAACTAGGTTGTCTGGCGCCCCCAAGTGGCTGTCGAAACTCATGGAGAGAATCGAAGAACCAAATGAAGAATCAAATCAAATAAACAAATCCACCCTGATAGTGTTCAACCACGATACGTGTTTTGTACATTCATTATGAGTCTCTTACCTGAGAAAGTGCATGTGGTGTATCGTTACGTAGCTTTAAGGAGCACTGGAATGATCCTTAAAGTACAGTTCATTTATTCATTCAGTAAGCGGTTCTTCAGAGGAACAGTGGGCGTGCGGCGAGAATACGGTACACCCTGAATGGGACGCTTGTCCATCGCAGAACGGTCACGACAGGGGTGATTTAGCATAGCCAGTCCACATACTGGCACGTTTTTATTTTTAGAAATGGGAGGAAAGCAGAGAACGCAGAAGAACCCCACGCGAACATGGAGAGAACATGCACAGACACGGACAGCTCAGGACTTAACCCAGGGCCATGGAGCTGTGAGGCGGCAAGGATACCAGCTGTTCCACTGTACAATTGTGTACCTTTAAATAAAAAATAAAAAAAGGTTTTAAAGTAAAATAGACGTACTAAAGGTACAAAACATGTGATGATACCACCCCCAGCAACAAGAAAACATGCAGTTTGGTACCATATAGGGTGTGTCATCACAAATTGGGTTAATTAGCTTAAATGTACCACTAAGACCACTAGAATGCTGGTTTCCTATCTGTTTTAAAAAGAATGAAAAATGAAAACAGTGAACTTAAGGAACTGACTGGTTCGTGAGGTAGCATGATGGTAGTAGGGCAAAAAACATTCACTTTAATAACATGTCTGTATATGTTTTTTTTTTTTACCCTTATGAAAAATGCCATACATTTCACATACGATTGTCATCCTCTGAAAATGCATAAGTAAACACATGCAAAACGAATGGTGTAGAAAGAACTCGCGTGGGGAAAAAAAATAACGAACATAAATAAATAATGTAACCACACGTAGCAAATAAATAAATAAATGAAACATGCAAAATAAAGAAATTGCGTAAAAATCACGTGTGAAAATAAACGAATCAAAAAAAAAAATCACGTGAAAATAAACGGATCATTTGCAGCATCGAGAAATCATTTGCAGCATCGAGAAATCATTTGCAACATCACACGTGAAAAAAGTCACACGTAAAAATAAAGGAATGGTTTGTAAAAAAAAAGATGGAAAGAAATGAATCGTGTGAAAATATCATGTGATGATAGATTAATCATGTAATATCACATGGAAACGAATTGTCAAATCCGTGTGAGAATAAATGAATCACGTGAAATAAATGAATCATATAAAAAAAATTACATGCAAATAAATGAATCACAAAAAGAAATCGAGAAAATAAACGAATCACGTGTAAACCCGCGTGATAAATACACCGTGTGTGCAAAATCACGCGTGAAACGAATCGTATGAAAACCGCGTGATTAACGAATCATGTCGAGTCACGTTCGAAAATAAACGAAACGTGTAAAATCACGTGAAAAGTACTCAATCGAGAAATGACGTAAAAAAAATTAAGGAAATGATTTAAATCACGTGAAAGTAAGCGAACTGTGTGTGCAATCGTGTGAGAAATGAATCATGTGAAAATGAATGAATCGCGAAAAGATTCGCACATGAGAAATGAAACATGTCAAATCACGTGCAAACAAGAAACACATGCGACGCGTGCAAAATATGGGAAACCTTACACGTGAAGTGTCGGAAAATTATGTACGAATCTTTGTGATTATTGACGTGAAGTTCGCGTGACTTTTCCGTAAGGTTAAAACCTGTAACTTGTGGATGTCTGAGCTCCTGTTTCTTATTTGTTTAACCCTCAGATTATATTGGGGGGATAAAAAAGTTACATCCGTTATGTTATGGGTCAAAATGTCTTCCACAGTTTACGAACATACAAAGAACAGCTTAAAACAGTGAACCTTTATTATGACTCGTTCATGACCCTAAATGTGGAAAAGTCCCGATTAACCCGTATTTCAGACAGCTCCAATGTGGAAATTGGTCCAATTCACCCATAACATAGTAGGAGGGTTAAAGAAGCGAGGCTCAGGCACTCAGTGACCAGATTGTTCAGAAAATTACACACGACCCCTAAGAAAACGACTTTTGCGATGTTAAATGTTAAGAAAAAATTGTGCAATGTTGTTCTGCTGGCTCTTTTTCAATGTTCTGGTAGATACACTAAGATGAAAACAGCCACCAATATCTACATCTTCAATCTGGCAGTAGCTGACGCCCTCGTGACCACCACCATGCCCTTCCAGAGCACAGATTACCTGCTCAACTCGTGGCCCTTTGGAGAAGTGGTCTGCAAGGTCTTCATCTCCATCGACTACTACAACATGTTCACCAGCATCTTCACTCTCACCATGATGAGCGTCGACCGCTACGTGGCCGTGTGCCACCCAGTCAAGGCCTTGGATTTCCGCACACCCGTCAAGGCCAAGATCATCAACATCCTCATCTGGGTTTTATCCTCGGCTGCTGGCATCCCGGCCATGGTCCTTGGAAGTACTCAGACCAACAATGGTACTCTCAATACATCTCACATGCTAGTAATGATGCTAATGGCCACGTCGCCACAGATCGTAGACTGTATGTATCAGGTTTAGAACCACATATGAAAGTGGCTCATTTGAAAAACAACAACAACAAAATCAGAATTATGTCAACCTGGTAATACGAGGTAGTCTTAGATTTTGCATCACTGGGGAGCTTCTAAAATCAGTATAAGGGTTAAGAGTAATAAAGAAGGGCTAAGCATCTTCCAAAGATGATTGTGTTTCTCCCAAGAGTTCTCCAGAATGACTTTTTGTTCCCTCGTCTTTCTTAGGCACTACAGAGTGTGCTCTGCAGTTCCCTGAGCCCTATGTCTACTGGGACACTCTGATGAAGATCTGTGTATTCGTCTTCGCTTTCGTGGCACCTCTGCTCATCATTAGTGTGTGTTATACTCTAATGGTGCTGCGACTGAAGAGCGTTCGCATGCTCTCAGGCTCACGCGAGAAAGATCGTAATCTGCGGCGTATCACGCGTCTCGTTCTCGTGGTGGTGGCTGTGTTCGTCGTGTGCTGGACGCCCATTCACATCTTCATCCTGGTGAAGGCCCTGGCGCCTGGCGTGCCCGAGACCACAGCCGTCATGGGCGCCTACTTCTTCTGCGTGGCACTCGGGTACACTAACAGCAGCCTCAACCCCATCCTCTATGCCTTTCTGGATGAGAATTTCAAGCGCTGCTTCCGTGATTTCTGCTGCCTGACACGAAGCAAAGCAGACGGAGTGGGCGTGACACGGGTCAGGAGCACCCTCCGCGAGCACACGTGCCAGGTAGAGGGCAGAGGTGAGAGAGGCCGTGGCAGATCGGTATGACTAGCTGTGGAGCTCTCCTCCTTCCAAGGCCTGGAAATCTCCAATGACCTGGGATTGACACAGATCACCACCACCTTCTGAGGAGGAAATGGACGAAGACGGGCCTTTTACGGTGTGAGAGCCACATCCTTACGGAGCACGTAAAAAAGAATCGTTCCATAACGTAGTGTCTAAAACAAGTATCTCATTCCACTTATGGTTAGCCATATCCATTTTTCTAGATTCACTTCTGCAGTCTTATTAATGAATACTAAATGCTTATCTCAGTAGTTTAACTGAACATCGTCTTACTACCTAGAATGTCCGAAGGCTTCAGCAGCGCTTCAGACACCAGCTCCAGCGCTCCGTCAAATCAGCTGATTTGCCTGCAATGCGACGTTCTGAAACTTCTACATCATGCACATGTTCTCGAGGCTTCAATTCTCGCTGTTCATGAACTCGGCTGAAATATCAGTCCCTACCCAACTCCCACAGACCTTCACGTGCCATATTTCCCATGTCCGATTGCTCCCGAGCCAGATACCAAAGACAGTGTCTGATAAATCACGAATGACGGTTGTAGGCGACGCTCTGTATCCGAGTATTACACAACTGAATTCTCCATCTAAGTGCATTATAAACAAAAAATGGAGTTGGATGCAATGGGCTTTACTTCACATGTGGGAATTTAAAAAAGAAGAACTGTGTGGACATGTGATTGGGGATAACTTTTATCAAGACTGTGAATTAAGCATTCAATACGTACGTGTAGAAAACGTATAAATTTCACCAGTGAACCACGATCATAACGTGGGATTCAGTGTCTGGTTTATTGTTGTTTTTTTTTTAAATCGTCATGAGCAACACTTATCTGCGTCAGCAGGGGAATCACCGTTATACATATTATACATAGACGTAAACTAATGCCGATTGCTGCTTTTCGCTACATTTTGTAATTGATCGTGTGTAAAAAAATAAATAAATAAATAACACTTTTAGAAAAGTGCTTCTTAGCGTAAAAACAAAAAAAAATTTTTTTTTTTTTTAAAAATCAGTATCAAATTTGATATTTAGTGACGGTTAGAAATATTTCGTATCAAAAGAGGTATCAAGAAAACGATTTCTAGACCTCTTGCTGCGAATCTTATTTGTAGTATTTGGACAGAGGGCTCTACAAATGCTAAAAACTTGAATCTGTTGTTAAGTCGTATATGTTCGATACCATTTGGTGTCTTACGCGGAAGAACATAGTTCATGGTGACATTCTGAACGGAATATCGTTGTCAGTAAAGTTCATTAGATTTCATCTAAAGGTATTAAATAACCATGTGATAAATTATGCTACGGTATTTTTTTTCTTTTTTTTTCTTTTTGGATAATGTCTAAAGCAGCGCGCTGTGCGTCGTTAAGGAAAGGTCATTAGCGTCAGATATTGACGTGTTTGTGTTTGGTCATCTTTATTTAATGATCATGCGGTGTTGTATATTAATGTAAGTGCTGACTATGTGAATGGGTTTGCCTGTAGATACAGTAACGATTAGTGACAACATCTGTGGCTCTACAAATCAACATTCTTAAACACTGTCAGGAGAGAGGGGATTGGATTATATTTTAAACATTTATATATATATATATATATAATTTACAATATGTCATGTCACCTTTTTTTGGAGCAGTATCTTTTCCATTGTACAGTTGTACAGTATGAGATCTTGCTGTTTTGTTTGTGTTTGTTTATCACTTTCGATTGATGCACTTTCTTTTGTAAAATGTAAACACAGTAACCGACTATTTGACGATGGGGAGCCATATCTGTAGGTAGCACTGTGGTGCAACTCACAAGGGTCCCTAGTTTGATCCTGAGCTTGAGATTCGCATGCTCTCGCCATTGTCGTTTGGATTGTCTGGTTTCCTCCCACCTCCCCCCCCAAAAAATCAAGATGGTAGATGATTTGGTGTGTGTGTGTGTGTGTGCGGAGGGGGGAGGGAGTAGGGGCCGGGATGGCGATTGCACGCATGGTGCCCTGTGATGGATTGACGTCACACAGGGTGTTCCCAGCATTCCCAGGCTCTCCTTAACCCTGAACAGGATAAAGTGGTTCCTGAAGATGAATGAATGCGTCTTGTCTGTGTAGCTACAGTATTACGTGGCTTGTATGTAACTTGTAAAAGCTATTACTAAATTCAACGGTGTAATAAAATAATAAAAATTTATTAAAATTCTGTCGTGAATCTGTTTGATGATATACAGTAGGACGTACCACCATTTCCTTATTTTACATTTATTACACTTTGTCTAAAGCGACTCATTTTGTCACTAATATAGACGTTTATCCATTGAACTTCCACTGCGCTTTTAGTTGAATACTTATTTATACATTATATATATATATATATATATATATATCAGACCCATTTCTAGAGCTGTGTGTGATCTCCATTGACAACATTCAGACCACACCATCTAATAATATCGGGGAAGTTCTGGACAACCATCTATCCTCCTTGCCTCACACTGCTAACCTGACATGTTCATGCAGGAGGATCAGGTCTTCCCAATCCACAGAGGCCACTCAGGTGCTTGGTCAGCCCCTTGTCATCTTGAGATCGGACTACTGTAACTAACTCCTAGCAGGTCTGCCTCTGTGGGCAATCTAACCCCTGCAACTGATCCAGAATGCAGCTACGAGACATGTCTTCAACCTTCTGAACTTCTCCCACACCACACCATTGCTCAATTCCCTCCACTGGCTTCCTGAAGCTGTCCAGATTTAAAAACACTGATGCACTGATGCTACCTTAAAGCACTTATCACAACTTGGACTGCACTGTGCTCCCTCAGAGCATCTAACATGGCTCAGCGGATTCCGCTATCCCTCGAGATACAAGGAAGACATGCTTCAAAACTCAGGTGGTGGAATAAACTTCTCCTGGCTGATTCTCTGGTGATCGTTAAACTAAACCTAAACACCTTCCTCTTCCGCATATCCCTTGTCTTGTAATTTTTCTTTCAAGTTTGTTCTAACCTCCTCCAATAGCTTGATGCTAATCTTAGTCCCTGACATAGTGAACTAGCATGAGGATATGTTTTCATAGAGCCTACAAAGCACTTCTGTAAGTTACTCTGGATAAAAGCATCTGTTACAGTAAATGCTGTAAATGTCATTCCTAAGACCATTAATGCATCAGTTTATTTTAAAGACAATAAATAAAAACTTGTCATCACTCTGAAGTATTTCCTGGGACTGACATTGCTGTATTTAGAACACCAATCTTCTGTAATTCATCTTCAGTGACTTCTTTATCCTGATCAGGGTCACTGTGGATCCAGAGCCTAACCAGGGAACATCGGTCATGAGGTGGGGGGAAAACACACTCTGAATGGCATGCCAATCCATCACAGGGCACCATGCACACTTGGGGGCAATTTAGAATAGCCAGTCCACCTACTGATGTATTCTGTGGGTGGGAGGAGACCAGAGAATCCAGGGGAAACCCATGTGGACATTCTCCAGTTCTCCTGGATTCCCATGCACAGGAACTCCACACGGAAATTTACCTGAGCGTAGAATCGAACCAGGGACCCTGGAGCTGTTGATGCTACGTGCTGCAAATCAATATGTTCATTCCAAATTGCACATTGTATGTCTTATTGACCAGAAAGTCTCCAGAATTGTCATGGTAACTACCTAACTTTACATCTGAAGCATTCATTTAGCCCAGCACAACAAACAACAGGCATGAATCATTGTGTTTTCCACAGCCACTCCCACTCCAGTAAATGTCATTCCTAAGACCATCAATGCGTCAGATTCTTCTGTCTTCACAGCCAAATACAGTCGGGGAAAATAAGAATCGAACGCAGCAACATTTTTTCCAGTAAATATATTTCCAATGAGGCTATATTTCACTATGTTTAATTAATACTGATGTCTGGGGGAAAATTCATGTGAATAGCCTCATTGGAAATATATTTACTGAAGAACATGTTGACGCGTTCAGTACTTATTTCCCCCGCTGTATATGATTTATATTTACATCTAATCCTTCAGTCAGAAGAATTTTAGTCATGTGATTGGATGTCAGACAATTAATCCATATCTGCTTGAAAGCAACAAGGAAAACTGAGCATTTATGATCTAGCCAATTAGGTCACAAACCTTGCTGCTAAATACTTGTCGCCATTCTCCCAGGGAAATGATGATACAGGAGGCAAGATCAGCTTTCGTCATCCTTCTTTGTGTGCCTGTGTGCACGGTAATTTTGAAACCAGTGTTCAGTCTTGACGATAGGGTTTCAGCCCTAACGCTGGCGTTGCCATGGCACGCTGTGATGGCTGGAAGCAGCAATTCATGGTCACTTGGAACAGTTATAAAACATTGATTCATCAACATGGCCTTGAAGAATAACTTTGCTTATTATTTTAAATATCTTCACTTTGAAAATGCATTATGCCTCACGCGACGCGTTCACTTTTCGATGAGTGTTATTAGTTACTAAGCGTTTCTAGTTAATTAAATCTCCCCCCCCCCCCCCCCCCCGGGTAATTTTTGTGATTGTTTGTTTGTTTGTTTGTTTGTTTGTTTGTTTATGTGTTCTGCTGTCACGGAGCAGTATAAGGCACAATACTGCATCTAACAACTGATGTTTAAAAGAAATGAAAGAATACGGTCTGCTCTGGTAGCCTGCAGCTTCCACAGTAGATTGTAGGGAAATCTTAAATATTGACTTTAAAATAAATAAGGCAGGTTTAGGATTATTTCAGCATACTGTTTGTAAGATGCTATGGCTGGACATAAGCATCTATATCTTGTTACCAACGTTAGCCCAGTAGCAAATCAGAGACAAAACATATGTAAGCACTTATCACACCCACTATTATCTCCCTCTGATCCTCTAGTACTGCTCGACTAGTTCCACCATCTCTCAGGGTACAAGGAAAGCATGAATCAAGGCTTTTCTCCGTTCTGAAACCTACTGTAGGCGGTGGAATGACCGTTCCCTAGACGTCCAAATACTATAGTTGAGTCATTGGCTGTTTTCAGTGTTCCTGGGATAGTGCTTCCTGGATCTGCGCTCCAAAACCTGTTTATGCACTCGAGGTAGATAGTGCAGAAGGTTTCTCCTGGCTCAGATAACACCATTCAAGCAACAAACATCATCTCATTTGTGTGAACAAACCCAGTGATTTGCGACAGTCCACTGCTATGGCTCCGTTTGCTTGCAGTGCTGCTAGGAGAATCTCTGTACCCATTGTCTATCTAGTTATGGATGATCTAATATTATCTAATTAAGGGCCTATATCAGCTGAGCCGCTGTATTAGAGTACTCACGAGTGATGTACACCTTGTTAATCAGCTCAATGGCTTCATTATGTTTGAGCTGTAAGCAATGCTGGCTTACGCATAAAGCTTCATTAGCCTGTAACACTACTGTGGCCACCTGTGTCTCTACCAGAGCCAACCTTAGTGCTTCTGCGTCTAATTTGTTGCCTACTTCTACTAGGAATGCAACCGAAGCTTTTCTTTCTCAGCATCCGAGTCCACGGTCAGGACCTCTAATGACCGAGGTTCTGACGATTCTTAAATCCCTGTCTCTAATGGCTAAAAACCGCATCAAGGACATGGGAATCTTTTTTGACAGCCTTTGTAAGTTATATTAGTAGTGTCTGGAAAGCACCATACTATCATAATATCTCAACGGTCCAGAACTTTAATTACAGCACCTAAATGAGAAACTTATACATGGCTTTGTGACAAATATACTGGACTACTATAACGCCCTGATATCTAGCCTATGAGCTGTTTCACTAACCTTCCAGATTGAGAGTTCAGATTCAGAATCCAGGCCTGAACCAGATTAAGGGCCTACGTGAATCCAGCAGAATGGGAGCACAATAAGCAGTTTCTCCATCTGAAAACCTTCAGTAGCTTTTAAAAATCTTAGAATGTATTCGATTGCATTACATTAGACTTTATGTTTTTAGTTCATTTTTTCTTTTTGCCGTTTCTCTTTTTTTTTTTGCATTTAATTTTTGACCACATTTCTTTTGTTCAAGTTTAACTGTTACTATTTCAACTATCAAACTGTTTAAAATAGAGGCTTAGCGGTTAGCAGGTTTGTCTCATACCTCCGGGGTGGAGGTTTGTTTCCTGCCTTGCATGTTCTCCCCGTGCTTCGCGGGTTTCTTCCAGATACTCTGGTCTAAAGACATGTGTTGTAGGCTGATTGGCATCTCTAAATTGTCAGTAGTGTCTGAATGGGTGTGTGAGTGTGTATGCGATTGTGCCCTGCGATGGGTTGGCATTCTGTCCAGGGTGTCCCCCGTGTCCTGAGCTCCCTGCGACCCTGTGTAGGAAGATGGATGGATTATTATTATTATTATTATTATTATTATTATTATTATTATTATTATTATTATTATTATTATTTATTAATTAATTTATTTATTTTATTACTGTTGATGAGTGCTTTTTGGTAAAGAATGCAAATATAGACAGTGATATCATACTATTCATTAATTTAGAGTAACTGCTTTATCCTGGTCTGGGGTGCAGTGGATTTGGATTGAGCCCCTGATAGCTTTGACCTTTACATTATGAAAGACCAGTCAAGCACGGACATCTCTAGGCTATCTCTCTTCCTAACAGCGCACACACGGTCACGAGGGACACCAGATAAATAATATATCTAATTGTTATTATTATTATTATTAATAATTATAATAATAATAATATTATTAATAATAATAATAATGCAATCATAAAGTGTTACCTGATTAAAAATATTTTAACAACCTAAATAACATACCTATTATTAATATTATATTATATTATATTAATATTATTTCTATTGATTCTCTTATTATTATTATTATTATTATTATTATTATTAATAATAATAATAATAATAATAACAATACTGTTACTAATAATAATGATAATAATAATGATGATGATAATAATAACAATAATAATGGTAATACTACTACTACTTCTATTTATAATGATAATGATGATGATAACAATAATAATGGTAATACTACTACTAATAATAATATTAATAATGATAATAATAATAATAATAATAATAATAATAATAACAACAATAATTATGGTACTACTACTACTACTACTACTACTACTAATAATAATAATAATAATATTAATAATGACAATGATAATAATAATAATGATGATGATAATAATAATAATAACAATAATAATGGTAATACTACTACTACTACTACTATTTATAATAATAATGAATCATCATCATCAATATCATCATAATGATGATGATGATAACAATAATAATGGTAATACTACTACTACTACTACTACTACGAATAATAATAATGACAATAATAATAATAATAATAATTATAATAATAATAATAATGACCTAATGGACACTATGCGAATGATCTCATTTATTCGATTCATCTGCACTATTTGATTCGGTTATAACGGAAAGCAGAGTCTGTTCTTGATTCAGTTTGCCGAGTCGTACTTGCGAATCGATACTTCTGACTCACTCAGAAGAGTCATTGAAAGGAATCGTTTCCCTCAGCACCAGTCTCTCCCAGCTTTCATCTTTCAGGGTGTCTGTAATATAAACATGAACCGGCTTTTCGGTAGAAGCAAGCACCAGGCGCCTCCCAGCCTTTCGGACTGTATCGGAAATGTGAGCCGTTTCTTAAATTGCTGTGTGTCTTGTCGTCTAGTGCGGTGTTGTCATGCATCGTGAAAGCCCGGGCATTGACGCTTCACTCATCATGGCCGCCGTTTCAGATCGATGCACGAGCCGAGGTGATGGAGAAGAAGATAGCGAGGATCGATGCCGAGCTCCTCAAATACAAGGACCAGATGAAAAAGACGAGGGACGGCCCGGCCAAGGTACAGTATTAAAACAGCACTGCTGATCAGTTCAGTACCAGCATGCATGCCCCTGCACTAAAGCATGCCTCTGGCCTGTACCACAGGAATGAATGCATCAATGAACTCTGTTTTACAGAATGCAGTGAAACAGAAGGCAATGAGAGTGCTCAAGCAGAAGAGGCTGTGAGTGTTTGTGTCATAATAAAGCACACTGGTTTCATGTTTTTTTCTTCTTCTTCTGTGTTCTTGTTTACTCTTACAGTAACTATGTGTAAGGTACATTTTTATAATAAACTCAAGAAAAATAAAAAGAAACGTCCTCTCCGGCAAATTTCTTAACACGTGTAAATATCTGTATGAACATGGAAAAACGTTCAACGACTGCGACATGATCTGAACGAGTTTTCGTTCAGATTGCAGTTTAAAATTGCAGTTTATCGCTCTGAACACATCCGCAGTCCTCATGCCTCCCTGCAACAGGTCTATGGCATGTTCACGCAGGTGAGCAGGAACCCTAGACATCTTTCTTCCGGTGTTTTTCAGAGTCAGTAGAAAGGTCTCTTTAGTGTCCTATGTTATTGTAACTGTGACCTTAATCACCTTCCGCCCGCACACCGTTCGTGTCTTAAGGACTGTTCCACAGGTGCATGTGCAACAATTGTTTATGGTTCATTGAACACGCATGAAAAACATCGTTTAAACCCTTTCCGATAAGGATCCGTAAAGATTATTCGGATTTGACCAAATTATCTTTAAAATACCCTGTCCTGTAAAAGGGACGTTTTCTTTTTTTTGCTGAGTTTATATGCAAATATTTGACGTTTTAAAGAAAACAGACATTTTGACCTAGATTTGAGAATATATTGCACGATAAATAACTAGGTTATGACACTGCACGTCAACATACAGTCTATTGACATAGTCATAACCAAATCAGTAATCAGAAGATTGACAGTATATTCTAAATATAGCTCAAAATGTCCATCCATCCATCCATCCATCCATCCATCTTCTGTACCATTTATCCTACACTGGGTTGCAGGGAGCCTGGAGCCTATTCCAGGCAGGGGACACCCTGGATAGCGTGCGAACCCATCACAGGGCACAATGTCACACACACACACACACACACACACTACGGACAATTTGGAAATGCCAATCAGCCTACAACCCTTAGAGCTAACCACTAAGCCACCATGCCCCCTAGGTCAAAATGTATGTTTTCCAACACCACCAGCAGGTTTAAATATGTGTCTATGTTTTAAAAAGGTATTGCTTTTCTGTATGGTGTAGTCTATAAAACAACATGACATACACTGCTGTATTAAAAAAAGTAATAGCCACTAATTTACTAATGAGGACAGCTGTGTTGTCTTGTATAGCAGGAATCCAACAGAGTGTGCTGATTTCCTTGCTTTAACACACCAAATGACATTGATTGCTTGATCACATCGATTAGCTGCTAAACCTCACGGCGAGCTATTGAGTTTGGTGCGTTCGAGCAGGGAAATGATCTGTGCTCGACTGTGGCTGAGCAAGACACACAGCTGGACATTTGTTTAGAGACTGTGGTGTAGCTGATATGGGTATGTCTCTGTGTCTCATTATGTTGAAGATATGAAAGCCAAAGAGATCAGCTTGCCCAGCAGTCCTTTAACATGGAACAGGCCAACTACACCATTCAGTCCTTAAAGGACACCAAAACAACAGTAAGTCTGTTTCCTTCAATACAATCGACCCTCCTCTCTAAATCCCAAGGATACCGTTGGAGTCCAGTATGATGGATGATCTTGAATTACTCTAAATGTGATACAAGAAACAGCATGTGCTTTTTAATTGCTCTTCCGTAGGTTGAAGCTATGAAGATTGGAGCGAAAGAAATGAAAAAATCCTATAAGCAAGTGAAGATGGATCAAATTGAAGTATAACAGTTTATACTATTAATCAGAAATAAATTTGCTTTAAAATAATAAACAATAGCCTTTACATCACTGTAGCGTGTATTTATCTTGCAGAAAATTGTGTAGATTATATGATTTCACCAAATGGTATAGCATAATTATGACTGTGTGTGTGTGTGCGTGTGCGTGTGTGCATTCCGAGTCTACTGTAAAATGAATCAAGCTCATGGTTCTACTTTATTCTTGGCTATTAGGACTTACAGGACCAGCTTGAGGACATGATGGAGGAAGCCAGTGAAGTGCAGGAGGCTCTGAGTCGCAGCTATGGTACACCAGACATCGATGAGGATGAACTAGAAGCCGGTAGGTGGTGTGTATATGTATATATCTGCAAGTCAGAAGGTCATAATCCTGAGTACAGCTCACTGCATTTGGTTTTTGCTTCAGAACTGGATGCCCTCGGAGATGAGTTACTGTTTGACGACGACAGCTCCTATCTGGACGAAGCCTCGTCTGCACCCTCCATCCCAGAGGGCGTGCCCAGTGACAGCAAAACAAACAAGGTTACACTCATATCAATCGAGTGTGGATTTATTTCTTCACTCTCTTGGTATCCTTTTAGTTTAAGTGTAGTATCACTTTTACACATTCATGTAGTTACAGAGTGATCGAAGGGTTGTTGTGCTTGGAAATATTCCTAATCGGATATGATTAAAAAAATAAACTTTAATACCATGTATACTGTACTGTACATGTCCAGGTCATCTGTTTAATAGGTTTGTCTGTTTCTCAGGATGGCGTTCTGGTCGACGAGTTTGGATTGCCGCAGATTCCAGCCACATAGACTGAGATGAACACTGCAGGATCTTGTTTCGTGACTGAAGATCATTTCAGTATTTTTGGACATGTGGCATTCAGGTGTGATTTGACAAGGGAATGCTTACCTAATGAGTTAATGAAGCTTTTGCTAATCAAGCACGTGGCCTTGTAATTCTCTGTTTCCATTAATATATTGTTTACCCGTCTATATTTTTGCACATTAAACAAATCTAGTAAATGATAACCGGTAGCAGCGGCAGCGGATAGATCACATATGTTATGACATCCGATCATTAATGAATAAAGCACAAAAATGTCCAAATGAACAGATTACGTTGTTTACGTGCTTGTTTATTCATGATATCAGTGTTCAGACATGGGTATTGGACAAATTTCTGGGCTCTGTGGACACTTTTCCTATCTCTTCCAAATGCAGACTTTCTAATCCAGGGCTCATGAGGGTCCCTTATCGAGCGGTCTTGGGTTGTCAGTTTCACTATTTCATTCAGCTGTCACAAGATGAGGTGTTGATTTCTTTACTGATTTCGATCAATATCCCTGCGTTTATTTAAAATAAAATCCACAGACTAAGCGTTACAAATATAAACTTCAGACTTTACATAAACACAACTGTTTGTCCAGTTTATCTATCTATCTATATAATAATAATAATAATAATAATAATAATAATAATAATAATAATAATATTACTATAATAGTTTTTAAGGGCGGATAGTGATGCAGCACGTAGTGTTGCCACCTCAGGGCTCAAGGGTTCCTGTTTGGATCCAGGTTTCTCCAGTTTCTTTCCACCTCCGAAAAAAGATGCGTGTAGGGTGCAGACCAAATTGCCCCTAAGTGTGAATGTGTGTGTGTGTGTGTGTGTGTGTGTGTGTGTGTGTGGTGCCCTGTGGTACACTGTCCTCCCATCCAGGGTGTATTCCTCATGCTCAATGTTGCTGGGATAGGCTCTGGATCCACTGCTACCCTGACCAGGATGAAGCGGTTACTGAAGATGAATGAAAATGTATAGAGTCTAAATGAATACTGGTGGATCAGTGCGTAGCATCGCCACCGCACAGCTCCAGGATCCCCGGTTCATTCCTGAGCTCCGTTACCGTCTCACTGGAGGTTTTCATGGGTTTCTTCTGGGTTGTCTGATTTCCTCCCACCTCCCAAAAACATTCCAGTAGATGAATTGTCTACTCTAAATTGCCCCTAGATGTGAACGTGTGTGTTCCTCCTGCCCAGTGTTTCCGGCAATAAGCTGTGACCCTGACCAGGACAAATAAATAATTATTTATTTATTTATTTTAAAAAAATGTATAGGTTTGAAAAGGATATAAAATATATAATGTACGTACGTTCCAGTGAAGGAGTTTTCATATCAGAGTTGTCCACTGGATGGCAGTTTGAGACCAACCATAACAAGCCACATCGTCACTTCCGGCGCCCTTGCCGGTCCACTGCTAGTGTTTGGAGATGGCGGACAGCACGGTTACAGTGACAGTTGCTCATGGTAAACACTGCTAAACTAACGGGTTATATCTTTATAGATTTCACTTAAAGATAATTACTTACTTGACTTCATCGTTAAACCGGAAGTTAGCTAATTAACCTCCCTGTTAACGGGAGTAGCATGCTAGTTAGCGACGAGCTTATGTTTATATTTCTGCTAGCAGGCTAGCTGAGTGTTTATTATTATTATTATTATTATTATTATTATTATTATTATTATTATCATTGTTATTATTATTACTTTTTTTTTAGCATAGGTATTATGTGTATTTTCGTTCCATGATAAAGACATAACCATGACGTGTTTGTTTCTCAGGAAGCTCCAAACACAGCATCACACTAACAGGACAGGATGGAAATGAGCCTGTACTTAAAGACCTGTCTGAAGCTCTGTCACAAGCCACTGGGGTACCACAAGCTGCTCAGAAAATAATATTTAAAGGTAATAACAATGATCATATAAAACTGTCGGATAAAAACATTGTAGGATCTACTGTCAGCGTATAAGTTTAAGAGACTTCTTAATCTCTGAATGTCAGGTCTTTCATCATGCTTCCATTTGCTGTAGGGAAATCCTTGAAGGAAATGGAGGAAAGTCTGTCCAGCCTTGGAATAAAGCAAGGATGTAAACTTATGATGATTGGGAAAAGGGTAAAATCTAACTTGAAGTAATATGCTTTAGAAGGAGGTGGTGGTGGTGGTTTTTTTTTTTTTTTTCTTTCCCCTGAGACGTTTATCGATGTAAATGGAGATGTGTATGTTTTACACGTTCACTTGCTAGAATAGTCCAGAGGAGGAGGCCGAACTGAAAAAGCTGAAAGACATCGAGAAGTCTGTGGAGCAAACGGCCAAGAAGTTGGAGAAAGTGAGCGGTGAACTGACCGGACTGAAAAATGCATGTATTCATTCTCTCAAGGCTTTTTTATTTTTTTTTAAAAAAAAAAATAAATAATTTTTGCATTGCTGTTTATGTGGATTCTCATTTTGCTCTGCTACTCATTATTTTTTTAGGGCTTTTTAGCGAAGGATCTACAGGCTGAAGCTCTTAATAAACTGGACCACCGTGTAAAAGTGGCTTCTGAGCAGTTCGTGAAGATCCTTGAGGAGATTGATGCCATAGTAAATATTTTTATTTGGCTTTCTTATTTTGGACTAGTATATTTAAAGGGATGGGTTGTAATGCTGAAGCATATTTCTGATCTAGAGAACCGTGCAGTTGATTTTATGCTTTGGTGGGGGGTGCGCTGGCTTAGTGGTCGGCACGTTTGCCTCGCATCTCAGGGTTTGGGGGCTCGAATGCCGTCTCCGTCCTGCGTGCGTGGGACTTGCATATTCTCCGTGTGCTTTGGGGGTTTCCTCCGGATACTCTGGTTTCCTCCCCCAGTCCAAAGACATGCGCTGTATGCTGATTGGCATTTCTAGATTGTGAATGTGTGTGTGATTGTGCCCTGTGATGGGTTGACCTCCTGCCTTGTACCCTGAATTCCCTGGGATAGGCTCCAGGCTCCCCGTGACCCTGTATAGGCTAAGCGGTATAGAAAATGGATGGATCTACTTATGCTTTGGTTAGAAATTTTCTGGCCTGAAAATTTGTTCCGCTCCCAGCCAAACTAGAGCTCCTTTTGCTTAAAATTCAAATTGCAACACATACTTTTTAACAAAAGGTGCATAGTTTGGCATAACACGCTGCAGTGATCCACCAAAGATCTGGGCTACAACCAGTTATCTAAGCCACAAACACAGTAAATAATTAGAAGAAAGAAATAGAAGGAAGTGTGTGTGTGTATGCATATGATGCACTATTTATTTGTCACAACTAGGGAGTACGTGCTCAAATTAAAGCAGACTACAAACCTTGCGCTTCAGAAAGGTCAACAGGAACGACTACAACATCTTTCTACAGTACATGTAACCCGATAAAACAACCTGAACATAAAACAGCAAATACTACTACTACTTGTAGTCTGTCTGGAAAAAAGATTATCGATGGATCACTAGGAACATCCAAAATGCTCTGTTTACATCCCGGCAGAGAACATGAACACAACCTGCTCCTTCAGATAGTTAATGTGTACACATCATCGCTAATTAACCATTCTAATTGTAGTTTCTGCTTTTATTTGCAGACTTTGCCTGAGAACTTTAGTGACTGCAGGATGAAGAAAAAAGGACTTATAAAAACTGTACAGGTACAGGTGTATTTTTATATACATTTTAAACTATACCACATGCCATCAATAATCAAGTGATTGTAGGTCAGTGTATCAAATCTAATTTGTAATTATGTTTTGTCCCCCCTCCCCCCCAATCAACCCACACACACAGGGGTTCCTTGCTCAGTGCGACAAGATTGAAGCCAGCATATCAGATCATCTGGCAAAGATTCAGAACAAAAATTTAGCCCTGTCCGAGTAGCGGGAAGTCAACGGCAGCGATTACGTTAATATTTGCTCTATGAGCGACTGAGGAACAATCACACTGAGCTTCAGTACTGGAGCAAGTTCAACAGTTTATTTATGTATTCGTCCTTTAAAGGGCAGCTTAAAACCTGTCGCAGTGATCTGGAGGTTAAAAGGTAAAATGGTGGAAATACTCGCAGCAGCCTCATGCTGAATTTCAAATCGGTCTTATGTTTCATATTGTTTCTTTAAGATCTGTGGGTAAGGACGTGTACACTGCACAGGTACTGTGTCTCTAAGTACTTTGTAACCATTTTAACGACAAGGTATTTCAAATATTTTGTGTACATAGGAATTAGGTATTTAATTTGGTCGAAAGCGTGGTACAATATACGGTGCTTTGAAGTCTCCTAAAGTCCTCAGAAGTGTTTTGGTTGGCTCAGAGCTGGAAACCAAATGTCTTTTAAAATCAAATATGGAATTATGTTTCGTGATCCAAAATTCTCTATACCCAAGAAAACATAGCACAACAATTACAGTTGATCCCCTGCTCAGGAGCCATTATTGTACCAGGTCCTGAGCAGAGGATGAACCTTGTTGCCGTTTTATTATGCTAATAAATATGTGTATGCAGCTTGTACTGTGATCCATCAGCTAATGTACTAAAATTATGTAACATCAGGTAGTAGTTATGCCAAATCACATCATCATGTATTTGTGTGAGTTATTTTGCTGTGGGCAATAAAATTTCGTTTGTTCTTTTATGATGCCTTCAAAATTAATTAACCACTAACATTTTCAATATAGGATTTCTAAATCATTCTTAAATCTGTTTTTTTTTTTTTTTTTAAATCCCGTAAACATTACATCTGTTCAAGTGGTTTGATAACTCGTAGTATAGCGTTGTAAGCGTCTGTATGCTTACTGAAAAGCCACCCAAACTTGAATCATTACATGAGTCACGTGAATTTTACTCTGTGTGGAGTTTAGCATGTTCTCCGTGTGTCTGTGGCGTTCCTCTGGGTTCTCCAAACATGCGTGTAGGTGGATTGCCTAAGCTAAATTGCCCCTAGGTGTGAAAAATGCCCTGTGGTGGACTGGTATCCTGTTTAAGGTGTATTTCTACCTCGTGCCCAGTGTTATTGGGATTGGCTCAGTATCCACAGTGACCATGACCTGGAATGTACAGGTTCCAGAAAATGAATTCATGGATGAATTTTTCACATCATCACATATTACTTACATAATCACATGCCAAAAAAAAAATGTATGCGGATATCTTGTGATGTTCCGGTTTTATCCTGGTAATAAAAGGTGTTAGACCCCAGAAGTTTACTTGTCTAACTAAGGAGCAAGCTTAATCTAGTCCTCATCCTGTTTAGTCAATCAGACTGTAAACAGATGTCCTCAACACTGATGTAGAAGTTTCTAACTCGTGTGTTTCTAGATGGATAATAATTTAAAACCTTTCATGTGTTAAAGAGGAAAAGTGATTAAACAACTGGAAGTGGAAAAAAAACAACAACAACAACAACAACCCACTGTTTTATTTCAAATAGAAGCAAAATACACGACTAGGCCTACTTTTTCCATTAGAGTATCTTATCCACTTTTTATTTCATGAGTTCTTTACAATTAATAACTTAATAAAACCCTACAGTATGAGCTTTATCTTGTTCTGAAACAAAACATAAAACGAGTCACCTTTTACATAGAAAATGGCTAGAGAAAGGGCTAATGTTTTGTAGGCTACACTCCGTTTGCTAATACAGATGTAGATGGGGTTTCAATCCCTGTAGAAGTCATGTAAAATGAAATGATTTAAAGTCTATGAATATGAGAGAAGGACTTCTTTGTAATGAATTATTTTTAGTGATTGTTTAATAGTCTGGTCAGACATGTTGCATTTGGCGAGTGGCGCCTTTCTTGTTTGTAGCATGTTAGCTTAGTTGATTTCATGAGCTGACTTTTCCTCATAAAACACACTGAGCTGGAATAAAGGACTTGTGTTGGTGATACAATTCTCCAAACTTACAGTTTGGCGTGATTTATGGTTAATCATGTGGGGTTTGAACTGTCTACAAGGCCCCATACTGTGGACTCAATCTGGCAACCTTGTATGCGGCTGTCCCCCTGCGGGCTAAATTTAACGCTCCGCTCGCCATACAAGGTCGCGCTGCTGACCGCCGAGTGCTCAGCATTATTTTTGTCCTCTGTGCTCCCGCACTCCGCTCCGCCGCCCCGCACCGTACCGCACCTTCACCCGGATTCTGCCCACTTTCGGAGTCAAGTCGCTTCTCTCTCACATTTTTTTCCCCCCTGCAAAATTTGGACTTTGGTAAGAAACTGCACTTTGTTTCCTTGGAGTGATTGGCGTCTTGTGTTTTGAGTAGCCTAAATGACAAAAAAACATTATCTGGGATTAATGTTTAAATTGGTATAGACCTACAGTACCTGTCCTCCCTGCTGAAAAAACCCCCACCCCAATACAAACCCTCCTAGAATTTGTAATGGGAATTGTACTGGTTTTAACGGAAACTCTAATGGTCCCTGTGGGTCTCTACTGGTAATTTGTTGCCTTATATTGGTGGCATGTTATGTCTAGTGGATACCATTAAGAACCAATAATAGTAATGGTTTTAATGGTTAGCTGATGATTTGTAATGGTATTTGCACCATTAGAATTTCTGTGATGGTTTCTATTGTGTTTTTTTTGTTGTTGTTGTTGTTTTGTTTTTTTTCAGCAGGGCTGTATTTGTTTTAATTTTCTCTGATGGAGTTTTATAATTTTAAAAAGTTGGTTTTGGTACAATAGCATTTGTGCAATTTCATATCTGAAAATCCAATTTTGGTTGCATTAAATAATTATTATTAATAATATATGAATATTAATATTCGAAGTACTACCATAATGGGTGTTGTGGCAGCCAATCCAGGAATCCTGTAATTTCTGATAATATTATCCTAGTTACGTCATGTACCAATGAAATATGATGAAGCTTTCTTAATGGATTGGGGAATGGATTTGTTTACCGTTGGTAATCCTTGTGAATTAGTTTACCTGTAAGAAGTAAACTTTCTGTACATGTTTGACTAAAATGTTAATAGATATTTTAAATCGTGTGAAGTGTAATGCATCCAGTCTGTTTTTCCATTCCCTTGACCCAACTGCAATGAAATTGACCCTTAGTTAAATTGCAAGTACACCTAAAGGAAAAGGCCTACAGGAGCGTTCAGAAATCAAGACCCAAGTCAATCCGAGATCCACTCAGGATGGCAGGATCCATACAAGTGCAACAGGAGCAGCAGCGGCGGAGTCTGGAGACTCAATATGAAAGCAGCTACCACCAAAGCTCGCTGTCGTCCTTTAGCCACCGGTCTTATGCAGCTCACGTGAGCAGCGTGGGGTAAGACGAGCAAGCTAGTAGACTAGCACCTGGAAAGCTACCTCACACTGCTGCTGCTTTTTAATCACGGTGCCTTTAACCAGTCTCGAGGCTCACATGCATATGTAATAAATAACACCTCATCTTCCTAACTCATCACACGTTGCTCAGGATGACCTCAGTCTCCTAAACGGTATATAAAGACACGAGGCAAAGTTGTTTCTTGTGTGATTTTTGAATTTTAGCCTAATCAACGTGCCAAGAAACAATGTTAGACCCTAGAAGCAAAGTTTTCTTTTCTTATGATGAATGGCTAGACCGGGAAAAATATCAAAGTGCAAAGACTTGACCGCTTTTTGTGTTTCGTGAATAATTGCATCGCTTTATTTCAGGTGTACGTGTATCGATTAGCATTACGACTCCAGGTGTAGTGCAAGTTTAAGCCCAGCTTGAGCTTAACCCTACTGGTTAAGTTTAAATCAGTTCAATTCAGTTTTATTTGTATATCACTTTGAATAATAGACACTGTCACACAGCATCTTTATGTATCTTTATATTTAGATCCATAATGAATAGAGGTGACCGTGGCAGGGAAATACTTCCTGTGACGACAGGAGGGGGAAACCTTGAGAGGAAGTGAACTCGTTATCATTTGAGTCGCACTGGATAATGGGATTAAAAATCACTACCCTTATAAAACTGTCTACAATGAAATTAAATGGTACTAAGTATGTTGAAAGGATGTTCACTGTGAGTTTATATATGTATATAAAATTACAACGGCAGTTTTTAGGTATACAGCAATAGTACATTATCTAGGTGGGATAATCCAGTGAAGGAATGGTGTGAGTTGGATATAAACTCTATTTTGGGGTATCCATGTCGGACAATCCTCTGCAAACGTTTAGGTGTCCAGACAGTCATAGTTTTCTAAACGTTATAGGGATAGTGTAGGTGTAGAGCTTTTGCACTGATAAAGAATTTAGAAAAATATCGCGTTCTTTGATGTACTTTGGTTCCGTCGACAAATATATTACGGTATAGTGGATCTCGATACTGTGAAACGTTGAGGTCTTTATTTTCGTTGTGCGTCGTTTCCTGAGCGTACGTTCGGCGATGAAACGTTAACGTATGCCGGGACACCGGTGCTCTTATGGCTATATTATAGCGTAGATACATGCATCACTGGCTGAACGTCCAACAACAGTATTATTAGCAAAACGATGAGACTATCCCACTGTCAAATCAGACTCTTTCAAGAGTTATTTAATTGGATTTTGTCATTCGGCACTTGTTAGTAGCTTTGGTTAAAAACGTCTTTCTTCAGTAAATAATTCGATTCTGTTCTACATGCTGATCGTGATTCTCCATGACCCAGCTAGAGGAGGAAATTGAGCCTCTCTGCTGTTACAAAGCCAAGGTTATTAATGTGTCTCAGGGCTATTTGTGGCTCATGAGACAGGGAAATGTAGAGTCTCAAGATCCCTGTTACTGTACTGCAACTGTAAAGCCACTTTCCCTGTTGAATTCTGGAATTGTGCAATACTGAGCAGGACGATCGGATGCTTTATGCTGCAAAGTGATATTATTGCCTTGGCTTTTTAAAGTGTTCTCCACTTACAATGATCAATCATTCAGACGCCATTTGATTGGATGTGGACGATAGAAGTAGTGCATTTTCTTTCTATATCAAACCTGGCGCTTTTTTTTTTTTTTAAAAAAAGATGATTATTATTTTTTATAAGCGCACATTTACTTTTTATGTGCATACTTGAGGACGTTTTGTCTTCATTACAAGATTACGTCAACCTTCTCCATATAAACCCCGTCCCTTGCTGTGATAAAACCTGCAGTTGCAGGGTTTTATCGCAGATGAAGCGATGCCGAGATGAAAAACACAATATGAGTTGATGTGATCCTTCTCAATAATATGGTTAATGCTGAAAAGCCATTGTAGTCCAGGGATAAATTATAACACTGCAAGGGATGAAGAATGAATCTCCCCAGATAGCAGAGCTTTGTGCACCACAGGTCCTGTTTGTCAAGCATGTCAACAACAGGAAGCCCATAATACCGCTGGCAGGTGGAAATATGTGACGGGACTGTTTACATGCCTCCAGGTTTATCTCCTGCTTTATGTCTGGAACATGTCTGAAGTGCTTAAGGAGGAAAACCGAACAATCTTTCGAAATGTTTTTGTTTTAAATCCTGAGAGTTTAAATGAGTAGCAACAGTCTATTTAATAGAAAATGCTTTGATTGTTTAGAGTTGTCTGTGAAATTTCGAGAGGGGAAAAAAAAAAATCAGTAAATGTTGAAATGTTCGAATTATCGGAGATATTTGTCGAAAGCTGGATGCAAACAAAATATATGTACATTTATTTGTTTATTTGTATTTGTGGCATTCATGAAAATCCAGATACCCCCCCCCCCCCCCCCCCCCCAAAAAAAAAAAAAAAAAAAACGTTCGTGTCATACGAGCGCTGCCGACTTTGTGTACTTTTACGTAAGGAGACGCACTAATGTGCACTTCAAATCATGTAAAAGGCACCCTTTTCTATAAGGATTGCACTGTCAAGGTGAAATAGTTTATTTGTTTCGATTGCGTGCGCATATTTAGTGTACATTTGGTGATATTTTATTAATGACTCGAAAGAAAGCGATCCCAAACAAAAAATCGAGCACGTGGTAGCCGAAGAGCTGCAGTGGCCGAGCTGCATTGCTGGAAGATTTAACAGTGTATTAATGGAGTTTTGTAGGTGTCGCTAAATGTAGCTCAGCTGTCCTGTGCGCGCACAGTAATTTGTAGGTGGTTGGCATTTATCAACAGCATTACCACTAATAATCTGGTGGGATTAAACTTTACTAAAAGATAAATCAGGCCCAAGAGCAGTTTTTGCATCCTGCAATTTTAATGGTTAGTCTTAATGACAGCAGGATACGGCTATAGCGGTGTACAGAATGTACTGTTTTTTCACGTTCTCACGTTCCTGTGAGGCATCAGATGCGAATTTTGTCCCTGTGCATCACATAGTTTAAAGTTTTTTTTTTTTTTTTTTAAGTTCTACTTGAATCCCCCCCTACGACACGTTCACAGTTTGTTTTTGTTTGCTTTTGTACAACTATAGGTCAGTGTCTAATCACATTTTCAGCTTTCATTAACACACTAAACAAGATCATCAAGAAGTAACATATTAACATTTTCATCCCATCAAAACTGCAGGAACTGTGACATTATCGGATTTTTTTATTACTGAAACGCTGCCGTTTTTGTGTTTATTCCGCCGCTTGACCCCACCGTGGGTTTGTGGCATGATTGCTCTCGGTTCTTCTTTAGGCTGGAGACTTCGAGTAAGAAACAGGAGAAGAAACTGAGCTCCATCTCCAGGTAATAAGACATCATGGATTTCTTAATCAAAACAAGGGCAAGAATAATACTTTGATGGTAAATACCACCGCCCTTGTACCCCCAACTGCTTGTTGTGTGACTGCTTAGGGTGCAGACTTCTGGTAAGAAGCTGGAAAAGAAACTGAGCTCCACTTCCAGGTTCGTAACTGAGACATTATGCTGTTCTTTGATCGAAGCACGCGCAGGAATATTACTTTTCGTAGTAAATAACACCGCCCTTGTTTTTTCTCTCTCCACTGTTTATGGTGTGATTTCTGCTGGATTGTTCGTTAGGGTGAAGTCTTCAAGTAAGAAGCAAGAGGAAAAAAAGACTTCCTACGCCAGAGAACACAAGTGCGCCTGCCTGGCACTGGACAAAGAGGAGAGTGTCGTTGGATACGTGGTTCCTGTTTGTAGAAGCAGGTGGCTGGCTTTCCTACTTTTCCTTCCTATTCCAAACACGGAATACGGGCTGGGAATGTACCAAATTTCTTAAACAATGTGTTTTACCAGAAGGATTGATATTTATAAACTTACCAGGTCACCACCATGTTCACAGTATCTTTTATGAAGGATAATTCGATAAAACGGTAGTTTTATGATCCCTTATTTGTTCACAGAATATTTAATAAACAATGCAGACTGTTATAGTGAAGCTATTTTGAGCTTGTATGGGCCACCTATAAGCCATTCCATCTCTTTGGTCAGTTATTTAGCCACACAGGATCTGATGGAGAGCCAGGAGGAGCTGAAGGAGGAAGGTCTGGGCTATGTGGTCATGAAGAACCTCTTCTCCAGAGACGCTGCGTACCAGCTGAAACTGGTGAAGAAGAGCCGCAGCACGACTATGAGGGAGTCTGCAGAAAGACTGTCCCTTAGCAAGAAGGTCAGCTGACAGTATGATCACATCCTGTATTGAAAATGTATCGTCTCCTGAAAACACATCGGATATTTCCGTGGCCAAATTTTTCCACGTTTGCGATGCAGTTCGCGGTGTTTTTTTTTTTGTTTTTTTGTGGAAACGAAAAACAACTCGATTTGGTGAAATTGCAGTTCGCACGAAATTCTTATGCAGTGATGCTCGTTGGTAAACGAGACAGACCTTTTAGTCGTACTCACGTTTGAGACACTTGAATCAAAGGCCCGAATGCGTGTCGTGATGACGTCACGTGACGTCACATTTGCCCAAATCTGCGAAAAATCGGTGTTCGTTTTGAATCATCTCGAGCTCCTCCGAATATTATTGGCGTTTCCTTGATTTTTGCGTCCATTTCTACGATCGCGAAATCCTGGAGCGACCGATTCGCCTGATTAATTCAGTTAGAAATCAAATACCAGCTGTCAAAATGTCCACAATCCGCCTGCGCTACGGTCATAAAAGTAAAACTTTCTCGTTTTTTTTTTTTTCACTTTGTGCGTAACCAGATAGTATTATACTAGCACATTTCGGTCCAGGCCTGTAGCTTTCGGAAATACGTACGGTATAAAACGTCAGAATGTCACCATGCGAGGAGTTTCACCAGGCTGCCACATGCATACACGTCTAAATCGTAACCATTTCAAATTCAGTTCGTAGACTCATCCCGTATGCAAATCGTTCCAACTGCAGTAATTTGTAGAAAAACCAAACGTTTCCAACTCTTCATAACTCTACTCTAGCACTATCTTTGCGATTTTACTTACAGTGTATTGGTACATTTTATAAATTTAGTAGAGATGACCCATAATCCTGTTCACACCATTACAGATTGAAGAAAAGCACGAGTTCCAGAGGAAGCTGAACGCGGACAGCCTGACTCATCCTCCCGAATTCATTGTGAAACCGCGTGGTCAGACTGTGTGGGAAGGCAAGAGTGTGACACTGCACTGCACTGTGGCTGGCTGGCCCAAACCCCGCGTGGCCTGGTGAGGCCTCATGTTCCGTCTTTACCGTTTAGCATGATGGTTTCTTTGTGCTTGTGGCCTAACTATTGATTTAATAGCTGTGTATACAACATTAATGGATATAAACACGACATGAGACAGGGATATGACTATGATCATTTTTTTAATAGTTAAAAAAAAAAAAAAAAAAAAATCAATGTTTCATACGGAAGTTGAGCCAAGAACTTCAAGTTAAAATCTTAAAGTAAATATATTTTACTAATATTTTAAATGATCTGTCTTTACACAAACATAACAAAATCACTGCACAAAAAAAAAATGATAGTAAGTGAAGAACCTTGGGTAAAGGAATATATTTTATATTATTAATATAATGTTAATATTATTATTATTATAAATATTATAATATTTTAATATTAATGTTATTATTATTAATATTGTGAGATTTATTATATATATATATATAAAGACTAATTTCAAGCTTATTTTGTTGGTAGATCAATTTGCTTCTTTCTACAGTGAAACACTTGAAAAAAGAAAAAAATATCGAATAGATATTAGATAGAATTTCGAATAGAATAAGACCATTTCAAGCTTAAAACGAGTAGCAGTATTCGTTAAAAAAAAAAAAAACCCCAATGAAGAGCAGTGTTCGTTAGTTGCTAGCCAATATTCAAGAGATTTTTACTTGCTGAGATATATTTTTTTGTGCTGAGGATGAACACACGCAGCAGATTCCCAGATTAGAACTGAATGAGAGTGAATAACTGTGTTTTTCAACATATTTCTTTGCTGTCTGGTTTACGTCCTCTGTGATCAGGTACAAAAACAACTTGCTCATCGATGCAAAGGCTCACGCTGAGAAGTACACCACCGAAAGCAATTACAACATGCACTCTCTGGAGATTAAAAAGTAAGAATTTCGTCGGAACTGGTGCTGAAATGTCCTCTGTGTTGCATGTGTATAAACCTCTGACGATGTTTTTCGACTTGGGTGTGGAATGACCTGGAATAATATGTTCTTATCGTCGCATTACAGCTGCGAATTCGATGACACCGCCGAATATCGCATCTCGGCCCTCAACGTGAAAGGCGAGAGCTCTGCCTTCGCGTCGGTCATCGTTAAAAGTAGGTGCACACGTCATCTTGAATGTTAGGTCATATGTGGTTTTATTGCAGCTGTCCCCGAAACAAAGACGAGACGAGCACTTCAGGAGAATCGAATGCTCTGCGTTGTTATCGTGACCGACCTACACGATGGCGATCGGGCATGGTGACATGAGTGTGTTTTGTCAAATCATATTCCTCAAAAATGGGCGTTAATCTTCAGAGAACTAAGCTAACATAAAGGACCACAATCATTAACAGTTTATATTAGGAAAATGAAAAAAAGAACGTGTTTAATATTATGCTCCCACAGCCAAAACCATACTGGAAGGTGGACTGGGGACTGTAGAGGATTCACCCCTCGGTGTGAATAAATAAAATACGTGCGCAGGATCTTGAAATGATCTGGCATCCCATGCAGGCGGTATTCCTACCCTGGGATAATCTCTGGATCCGCCATGACCCTGACCAGGTTGAAGGTTAATGAATGAATTAGCGCTTAAAAATTGAACATGATATTTAGATGCATCTTATTCATGAATTCCACCTTGATTATACACTTGGTTGTATTTTCAGAGAGCTGTGAATGTACTGTATGGAGGATCATGTCCATATACTAGTGCATTATTTCCCATAGTGTAACCAATTACGTTTTTTTTTTTTTTTTTTTTTTTTACTCCAACATTCTAAATGGAGTTTGTGTGAAGCAGCGAGGCATTTGAGTGAAGTATATTCTGAGCAGAACAGCCAGCTGACACCTTCTCAGACTCTATTTTAGACCTTAGTGCCCTGATTTCAGAGGTCACTCGAGTCCCTTTACAGAATAATTAACCTTAAGGCTGAAATACAGTGTTTAATTAAAAAAGTGCCGTGCATATTTATTCATCCGATTGTTCTCTTCTGTACAATTTTACGCAGTCCCGGTTGCGATTATCGTAGTAAAAATGAAAGACGACGGAGGTCTTGGCTATATTCTTTATATCAAAGCTGATGGAAGCTGTAGAGCTGAGTGGAGAGAACGAGGCCTTAAAACAGGAAGTGATTAAAGTCCAGCATATTCCACTGAGTTTGAGTGATTAGATTTGTCCATTGCAGAACTGATGTCTGTTTGCATTGTCTTTTAAAGGATTTAAAGACGGAGAAGCGACTGAAAGACCCCGTAAGTTTCCAGATTTTCTACATTTATGCAAACCGTGAATGATTCATTAGAGTTACTGGAACATGGTATTTAGTTCTTAAACTAAACACACACACACACCAAACGTCTTCCGCTTTAAAGGGCTAATTCTTGGCTGTCTTCCTGTGCTAAGATGGTTTCAGTCCCGAACATGGCGTCACCTTCAGGACCACCGTTATCGATAAGTTCGGAGTGGCCTTCGGCCGTGAAGGAGAGACCATGAGTTTGGGCTGCACTGTCATCGTCTATCCCACTGTGAAACGCTATCAGCCCGAGGTGCTCTGGTACAGGAACGGTGGGTAGGCGCTCGGCTTAAGAGAATATTAATTGTCCATAGGTCACCCCGTGAGAACGGTTCCGTTGTTATCGGTCAAATCATTTGAATGTATTTCTTGAACTAGGTGTGGTTCTGGAACCATCTCAATGGGTGCAGATGCACTGGAGTGGCCAGCGAGCCACACTCACTCTCATCCACCTCAACAAAGAGGACGAAGGACTTTACACTCTGCGGGTCAACACCAAGTCGGGCTTCGACTCTCACTCCGCCTTTGTGTTTGTCCGAGGTGAGGTTCAGCGCGACTCGGTATTGACCGCAACACCTTATAGGGCTCCATCAAAGGTGCTTTATCCACATGCAGGTGTGAATAGAGTTGAATAGAGTGAATGCTTTCAACCTACAATAGTCTTATTTAAATATTTTATTTCGATATGTCACTATGTGGGTTTTCTTAAAGTAGAGTTGTCAAAGGACCCCCCCCAAGTTGAAAAAGAATTATCAACTGAAATGTATTAGATTTCGGTAAATTATGAAGTGGGCATTAGTACTATGGGACGTTTCTTGCCTCTTTTTTATTTGCACTGTGTCTTTAAGCAGCAGGCCGCTCCGTGTATTAGGTTTCTCCTAGGCGATGCTGCTTCTATATCAGGCTAAAGTCACCAAAGGATGCCAGTACAAGAGCATGCCAGTCTTAATGCGTCCATTTGTATTTCGATGTTTAGATCCAAGAGCTTCCTTGTGCTTTAGTGATCATGAAGTTTATATTAATATTATAAACGCGTGACTCTTACACTGGCCGTTACAGGAGCTTTTCGTATGTTCACATAATAAGACACCAAGGAACTAAGTAGTGAATGTGTGTGTGTTTGTGTGTCAGACGCTGACGTGGAGGTCGAAGGGGTCCCCGTTGCCCCTCTGGATGTGAGGTGTCATGATGCTAATAAGGATTATGTCGTGGTGACCTGGAAACAGCCTGCGGTTGAGGGAAGCAGCTCCGTCCTGGGCTACTTTATAGACAGGTCAGTGCGTGTGCAAGTCCATCTACGTGAAATGAGTCGGACTCGGAGGTTGCCGAAGTACACACTTACCCAGAGATTAGGAGTGGGAGGAGGTGGGGGAACACGACTTCTTTCATGGAGGAAACGTTGTGCTGTGGGAACGTTCTGTCGGAAAAATAAACGCCAGGTTGAATGTTATCTTTTGTACGTTCCAAACCCATGAGGCTTTCGTTCATCTGCGGAACGCTAGTGAAGACATTTTTAATGTGCAGGGGCTGATCTTTGTTTAGACGGTGTTTCTTCGATAAAACCGTTACGCTTTTTCATTTTTATTTATTTATTTTTAATAAAAACCCATCGCTTAAAGTATAACAGATGAAATAATTTTTCAAACGGAAAGAGTTGAACGTCGACAGGGTGAAATCTGGAGGCAGGGTTTATCCAATATCAAATGTCACCTTTTGATAATATGCCTTTAATGCGATATAATTGAATACGTAAATGTACAGAATGATCCGTTTGCAGGTGTGAAGTTGGCACTCGGCACTGGATCCAGTGTAATGACACTCCAGTGAAATATGCCCGTTTTCCAGTCACCGGGCTCGTAGAAGGGCGCACTTACATTTTCCGGGTTAGCGCTTTGAACATTGCCGGGGTGAGTCACCCGTCTCGTGTCTCTGACCCCGTGGTTGCCATGGATCCATCTGACCGAGCCCGTCTGAGAGGTGAGAGATGTTTCTGTACTGTATTGTTTTTCTGTTCAGTGCTATATACGCTGATGTATGACACTGTCTTCCTTTCTTATTATTGTTCTATTAGCTGGTGTTTCCGCTCCGTGGACCGGTATGATCAAATTCACTGAGGAAGATCCCACAGGTAAGATCTAATCGAATCACTTGTAATATGTGTATATTATAGACGTTTACTTTCTTGCATCTGTTGGAGTCTGAGAGATCTACAGTACACACAGAAGCAATCTCGACAGGGTTATTAAAAACATTACTCCACCCCCCCCCCCCCCCCCCCCTCTCTCTCTTCTGCTCTCTCTCTCTCTCTCTCTCAGTTGGTGTAATCCCTGGGTCTCCTACTGATCTGGCTGTGACTGAGGCTACTAAGAGCTATGTGGTGCTCAGCTGGAAGCCTCCTGTTCAGAGAGGACATGAAGGAGTTATGTATTATGTAGAGAAGGTGAGCAAAAAAAAACCCCCCCAAACATTTTTGTGTCGATTTCGATGTGCGTTTCGGATCATCGTCCTGCTGGAAGATCCAACCACGGTCCGTTTTAAGATTTCCGACAGAGGCAGTCAGGTTTTCATTCGATATCTATTAAAGGGAACCCCTACCGCGAAGACTTGTATGGCTTATTAGATTAACGCTGACATCCGCTATATAAATCCGCTGTGCAAAAACATTCTAGGTGTCAGTTTTAAATAAAGAAAATGTAAAAAAAAAACCCTTGCACTCGTAGGCCGCCATTGCTGTCTACATCGAAATGCATTCTGGGTAGTGACGTCAAATGGTTGCAACGGTCTTGGTTCTAAATGTAGACCCGCAGCAAGCGCGCTCCTATAGAGAGTGAGATGCGCACGTTTTTCGAGATGAACAAATCCCAATTTTTCAGAATGCCGCAGAGCGCACCGCAGGTCATGTGACAAAGAACCAAGCAATCAGCTTCACCCTTTCCGTAAACAACATTGAAAGCTCAGCCGAGGAGGAGCAGCTGATCAGAGCTGTACGATCTGTCAAGCGCCTATTATTCAGACTGAGCTCTTGGATTAGTTGGTGAAATTCTCCATGTTTTCTGTATACTTGAAGGAAGGGGTGCACCCAAACATGACGCTTATTTTCCTCTTCTCCATAAATAGATCTAGTAGCAGAGCTACTGCAAGGGATTTGCGATGCTGTAAATCCATCCCGTGCTAAAACTTCCTCGTCGTCATGGAGAGCGCAGCTCATGGTTGCTTGGCAACGACATACACCACGGGAGATTTTTTGGCCACTCGAACCGTCCTCTTCACAGTGCGTTGAGACGATACAGACACACGTCCAATTCCAGGTCGATTCAGAACATTTCCAGTTGACTGGAACTTCTTAATCATTGCCCTGATGGTGGAAAAGGGCATCTTCAATGCTTGTGCTGTTTTCTTTTATCCACTTCCCATTGTGTGAAGCTCAACAACCTTTTTCCGCACATCACAGCTATATTCCTCGGTCTTACCCATTGTTATGAATGACTAAGGGAACTTCCCCTATGTGTTACCTCATATTTATACCCCTGTGAAACAGGAAGTCATGGTTCAACAATTTCCTCTTCCTGGTCACCCAGGTGTACTAAAAAATTTTTTTTAAATATCAATGGGAATATACTTCGAGTATATTTTTCTCATATGAATTCATAGGGGTGCCAATAATTGTTGCACACCTATATATACAAAGATATATATATATTTTGATAAACCTGTGTTGTGCTTGAAATTTTTGTGAATGTATTTTTAACAAAACGTCAAAAGCTTAAACGATAAAGAAAAAAATTCACAACCTTCTTTGCTCATATCTACCGAGGGTGCCAATATTAGCGGAGGGCGCTGTATTTTATGAACCCAATCCAATCATTTAAATAGTAGGCTTATTATTTAAGCATGTACGATAATATTATGGCTACTTATCGGACACATGTGCAGGTAAATTTATGACCTTTTCAATCAAATTCATTCAACTGACATTATTGATGGTTCTACGTGTTATTGAGGCGGTTTAGGATTTCCTCCACTGTAACAAAATAAAGAAATCACAGACAGTTTAAGAACGATGGATAGACAAGAGATAAACTCTATTTTTTTCTTTTAATCCCCAAACAAAGCCTTCTAGCTAACATGGGGAAGATCTAACATTGGTTTCAATTATCTTTCAAAACCCTTTCCAATTCAGTTCAATTGTATTTGTATAGCGCTTTTTACAATAGACATTGTCTCAAAGCAGCTTTACAGAAATATCAACACGGTATACAGATATTAAAGGTGTGAATTTATCCCAACTGAGCGAGCCACTGAGTGGCGACGGTGGCGAGGAAAAACTCCCTAAGATGTTTTAAGAGGAAGAAACCTTGAGAGGAACCCGACTCAGAAGGAACCCGTCCTCATCTGGGTAACAACAGATAGTGTGAAAATGTTCATTATGGATTTATATGAAGTCTGTATGGCGTTAGGAGCAGCCGTAGTCCCAGCAGTCTGGAATTAGAGAAGATTTGAGCTCCATCCAGAGGCAGAAAGGATCTGGATCTCTAGTATCTCCATAAATTCGTGTGGGGCTCGGCGAAAGGAGAGAGGGAGAAAAAAGATAATTATGACTGCGGAGTAGTAGAACAGAATCTAGTCAGGGTAGGCTTGAGTAAACAAATACGTTTTAAGCCTAGACTTAAACACTGAGACTGTGTCTGAGGCCCGAACACTAATAGGAAGACTGTTCCATAACAGTGGGGCTCTATAAGAGAACGCTCTTCCCCGTGCTTTCCCTCGGTATCTTTTTACCTACGTTGTATGACGTCCCTCGAAACTCTCCAAAGTGATTCATTCACACTGACGAGAAAGACGCTGCCGGAAACGTCCAGTACTAACTGCTTTGTGACTCTTCTGCTGTGAGCTTTAACTTCATAGGTGCAACACAACCTTGACCCAGTTCTAACGCTGAGACCGGATGTACCGTTTGTTCGTCCGCAGTGTATGGTTGGCACAGACACCTGGCAGAGGGTGAACACTGGGATGCCTGCGAAGTCCCCTCGCTTTGCCCTTTTTGACTTGGCCGAGGGCAAATCCTACACCTTCCGCGTGCGTTCCTGCAACTCCGCAGGTGTTAGCGAGCCGTCTGAGGAAACCGGAGCCACGACTGTCGGGGACAGACTGGGTAAGAGAGGGATTCAACCTTAATGTCATGAGCCAGATGGTACAACCCTGTGTGCTGATATCCACATTCTATTTATTTATTTATTTATTTATTTATTTATTTATTTATTTATTTACGGTCTCGCTGTATATGTTTGCAACAGTTACATTTATGTAGTGCTTTTCTAGGCGCTTAACGCGCTTTACATTGTGTGTGTGTGTGTGTGTGTGTGTGTGTGTTTGGGGGGGGTTCCTCAACCACCACTAGTGTATAGCATCCACCTGGAAGATGCGATGGCAGCCATAGTGCGCCAGAACGCCCAACACACACCAGCTATTAATGGAGAGGAGAGAGTGGTGTAGCCAATTCAGAGATGGAGATTATTACGGGCTCAATGGGGAAATTTCGCCAGGTCACCGGATTTATACCCCTACTCTTTTACGATAAAGTGTTCTGGGATTTTTCACGACCTCAGAGAGTCACGACCTCGGTTTTAACGTCTTGTCTGAAAAATCCAAAAGTCAGCGTTCACTAACATGATTGTTTTTATTTAATCAGTAATCAAAAGCTAATACAAGAATTTTCATCGGTTGGTGCTTGTTATATCGATGTTATTTTCAACCCTTAAATAGAATTTGAATACATCTAAATAGCTAAATATCTTGTCCAGCCCCCATTTGCTTTATTTGTAAATGATTGACAGCTTATACTTCGTTCCAGTTATAACATGCATATGATGCTTATAATTAGCGTGCTTGTTGCTGTCGTCTCTCATCTAATAGTGTCTTAATTAGTATGAGCTGATTATTTATTTATTTATTTATTTATTATTGTAAGAAACTGATTTCTTAATGTTCTTCTTGTGTTCGAGGTATTTGTTTTTGTTTACTAAAAGCATCGATTATTGGTAGTGGACTAAGATGGCGGACTTTTCGGTAGACTTTTGGACCCTAAAGTCGTTTGGCTCGTCTCCATCTGTCCTCACTGTCCAGTCCGACTCTTTCAGACCTGCCCTCGGCACCAGGGCCTGTTGTGCCCATCAGGAACACAGCCTCCTCCGTTGTGGTGACCTGGAAGGCTTCTAAAGAGGCCGTAGAGCTTGTGCGCTACTACGTGGAAGTCAGCGTCGTGGGCAGCAACGTGTGGGTGCCATGCAACAACAAGCCAGTCAGAGACACCAGGTAGAGCTGCTCTTCTCGCATATTTACTCCAATCGAATCTATGAAACTAATCTGATTCTTTGAGTTGATCCGGGTTGGAACTTTTTGATGTGTAGGTTTGTGTGTCACGGGCTGAACACGGGAGACAGCTGTGTTTTCAGAGTGAAGGCCGTGAACGCTGCCGGCTACAGCACTCACTCCAGCGAGTCCGAATCCTGCCTTGTAAAAGCAGCCATCGGTGAGTCCCATCTTAGTCTAAGTTGAACCGTAAAGGAAGAGAAAACACGACTTTAAAGGTTAACGTAGGGGTCCACTAGGGGGCGCACGTTCTTTCCGTTTGCCGTTTCTGTGACGTGAACTTGGAGTCGGTTATGCTGAATCAAAAGGCTTTCCCTTTGTTAAGCCCCGGTCTGATCGGTTAAACACAACATGGCGGCTGCACTCATTTGCATAAAATTCAGCTTCGGAATACACAGATCAGCCATGACATTAAAACCACCTGCTTGAAATCGGGTCGGTTCCGCTTGTGCTGCCAAAACGGCTCTGACCCGTGGAGGCATGGACTCTACAAGACCTCTGAAGGTGTGCTGTGGTGTCTGGCACCAAGACGTCAACAGCACATCCTTTAAGTCCTGTATGTTGCGAGGTGGGGCCTCTATGGATCGGACTCGTTTGTCCGAGATCTGGCGAATCTGCAGGCCGAGTCAACACCTTGAGTCACGATCCTCAAATCCATTCCTGAACACTTTTTGCCATGTCTCACGCCGTATTATCCTGCCGAAATACGCCAACCCCTTTAAAAAATTGGGAACCCCGTTCCCATGAAGAGCTGACCCTGTCGCCGTTTCGCAGGTTATCCTTCCTTGGACCACTTTTGGTAGGTACTAACCACTGGCATTTTGGACATGCTCTGACCCGGTCGTCTAGCCGTCACAATGTGGCCCTTGTCAGAGTCGCTCAGATCCACACCAACTTCATGAACTGTCTGTTCACTTGCTGCGTAACATATCCCAGCAATAGACAGCAGCCTTTGTAACGAGATGATCAAATAAATATAAAGTCATTATGCTTATTCGCTTCACCCGTCAGTAGTCTTAATGTCATGGCTGATCGGTGTATAGCAGCGCTATATCCATTTAAAATAAATCGTCTGAGGTATGTCGAAGTCGCAAGTGGACTCGTACTATCGGTGTACGAACGGAAGCAACGGATCGCCGGAATTAACGGACTTTCATTCGTACGTTTTTCCCCGACTGCCGTTTTGGTTTTGACCGTTTGCACACTTTACCTGTTCATGATGCAACACGGCCTGTCTCCGAGCTCTGATTTCCTCCATCTCTGCACTTTTCATCGCCCCATTTATCACAAGACCATGCAGAACCCCTGTCAGTGCAGAATAACTAGTTACGCCCGCAGTGCCCTTTCGAAGACGTAATTGGACGCAGCCAAATGATGCTGTTCTCACTGTGATGCGGACTTGCTGCACGGAGACGGTGCTGCATGTGGAATGCTCTCGAATCACGTCTGACCGTGTCGTTCACCGCTAACCTCATCCGAGCCCTGGTATGATCGAAGCAGCCATGTCGTTTCCTTGTGTGTTTTTACTACTAACCTGCCTTGGATTCGGAGTGTCGGGTGCGCGGGATTCTCGGAGAGTGTGACCCTGCGTCACTCTGCAATGCCCGTGCTGTGTTTCGTAAATGACTTCAGGGCATGCGGTGTGTAGAACATGAGGAAGAGGGTCCAGATCCGTCCCGGGGTCACGGCGGTGTGGAGAGCGCACTGAGTACAAGCATGATACGTGTGACTTGCTCGACAGGAGAGCTGATTTTGTACCGAATGCGTTCTCGGAAGGTGTTCTCTCCTATTAACTTTTAACCGGGTGCGGTGTGTTTTTATTTATTTATTTATTTATTTATTTATTTATTTATTTATTTTTAAAACCGAGATTCTCGTGAAATATCATCTGCACGTAACGTTCCAATTTCAAGAGGTGCCGTTAGGTATTATCAGTACACTTTACGGACGTGACTTTCAGCTTGGACTTTATTACTAGTTACCTGCCCGAAGCAGTGTTCCAAAGTTCTAGTGATGATGTATCACGGCTGAACACGTTCACGACGGGCGTTAGGACTAGTGCCAACCGTCTAATAATGTACCGATTTTACCTTTCCTATAACGTATTGTTTAGGAGTAACAGCATCATTTTGGTTTCACCTACTTCAAGGACACACTTTCACATATTGAATAACAAAGCCTCAAGACCGCGTCCACGTGGGATGTTTCTCTAAAAGGGACGCTTGATTCGGTTAATTCGGAGTAAAGGATTAACCCGAGCCGTTCTCTGTGCAGAGGTGCCGTCTCCTCCGTCTGCTCTCACTTTGGTGGAGCGTTTTCGTGACTACATGGTGTTGAACTGGCAGGCTCCTGCTAAAACCGGAGGAGTCGATATCAGGGGCTACTACCTGGATTACAGGACCGTTAAGGGCGGTGTCGTAAGCAAGTGGCACGAGATCAACACCAAGGCCGCCACTGGAACTACCTATAAGGTAACCTGCTCGATTTCCCTAGGGATCAATGCAATAGAATGAGCACTCCTGTATAAAAGTGTAAAAAGAGCATTCGATCAGCACACGCTTCTCTTTTGTTGAGACCTGAGCAGTAGGGGTGTGGATTCCACCCCTTCAGCAGCAGTACGGTTACAATACAACAACGTGGCTGTTAATAAGCGTTTACATTCTATTCAGGGTTGAGTTTTCCAGGTCCGGGTGCTGTTGGGATCTATCCGCCTCATACGTCGCTGTAGAACAGATTAAGTACATTACTGCTGCAGGACTCATTCTGTGATGAGGCCAGATTGTTGTTGGTGTGTGTGTGTGTGTGTGTGTGTTGGCCAGCAGGGGGTCCTACAGATTTGCCTGTGGAATAGATCTGTACCGAGGAAGCGCATTAACTACGTTGCCAGACGAATAATATCAATATTAAATAACATTTTACATAAAGAATGCAATGCATTTTTAACGAATTAACTTAGTAGTATAATAAGTATAATATTTGCCAATAATGCTCTCCACCGACTCATTTATACCATGTGAATGTCTCCGCTTTCATGTCAGCAAGTGGAAATACCTTGAACATAGTCAAACTCATCTAGGATTTCTCACTGTAAGATCACAAGAAATTCAATGGAAGATTCTTAAACTTATTTCAAGCCATCTGTGCTCGTTTTAAGCGTTTGGTTCTAGAAAGAAGCAAATGATCTGCCGATTAGAATAAGAAAACTACAAGCGCGAAATGAGTAATAATGTCTAGAAATAGGTTTAAGGATCTTGTGTTTGGTTTATTGTGATCTCACGCTAAGAAATACAAGACGCTTTTGACTATATTCGAGATCTTTTCGCTTGCCGAGTAGAGTAGGGGTGTAAAACGAATATAAATACTCAGCTAGATAATCAACTGAGATAGATGGATAAATAATAAATCCGATTGTAGCCTATGATTCAGTGCGATATGATTTAGAACGGTTTGCGATACGATGAGATCCAGTAAAGCTCGGAGGAGCTGGTGGCTCTCGGGCATAGAGAGGCAGGAAGTGGATGCGCACGGTGGGAAAAGGGAAATAAATTTGCTAAAAAGAGACGTTCGTGTGTGTTCCAGGGCCATCTCAAGCTACAGGTGGTATACGCGGTTGCTCGGGGCCCATGAGCCATCTTGTAAGAATGCAGGATTTTATATTTTGTAATTATAAGTGATGGTGAGCATATGGCTCTTAGCATAGATCATGACTTTGCAGAGTCCCCATGTGGTCTTCAGCTTGAGAGGTATGATTGGGGTGGTGGCAAGCAGTGTGTCAAATAGGGCTCCAAAGGCTCAGAAACAGCCCTGGTGTTTACGCTCACACTTTACTGACGTAGTCATGCCTGAAATGATCCAGATGATTCAGAATATTGAAACTGGTGCACATTTTTTTAATAATCGGCGACTCTTTACGTCTACACTATGTGATGTTTCCGTGTATTTCGAACCGTTGTAATAAAATATGCTCATGCTGTGAGCGACTGTTAAACGACCTTCCTTCTCGCCCTGCGTTCAGGTGGAAGACCTGAAGGAGAATGTATTGTACCAGTTCCAGGTTCGTGCAGTTAACCAGGCTGGCATTAGCGAGTCCTGCATCAGCAGCGTTGCCTTCGAGTGTAAGGAGTGGACCGTTGCATTGCCAGGTAAATTAGACGGCACTACTGTGCAGCGATGCTTGATAAATCATTTAATCAACACCTAGCTATACAGGTCATCTTTTCCTCACCTCTATAAGATTGGATGTTAATGAAACGATTCACTGACTGCCTTTAATGAGCTCGTGATGATTTATAGCTAGTAGAGGTCAATTAGCATTAATGGCATATTTTTATATATAAATAAAAAGTTTCACATCTGTACATTAATAGAAATTAATCCCTGTGTGAGTGATAATTGAACCTAATGCGCTGTGCAATGTCATCAATGGCCTGCAGGTGTCTCCCTTTACAAACAAATCATAAAAAGAGCGATTAGATGATGTGACCAGTTCTTCACTACTCTTTATTCATTGTTTTCCATGGTTGACTGCCCTTTAATTATCAGTCTACCTGTATTCTACATGCTCTAAAGCAGCCTTGTTGTGTTTCTGTGGGGTTTTATTTTTTTTCCTGGGTAACACAGGCCCTCCTCATGGGCTTCACATGCTGGAGGTGAGAAAGGACTCATTGGTGCTGCTTTGGGAGCCGCCCACGTTCAACGGCCGTAGCCCCGTCACCGGCTACTACGTGGACATCAAGGAAGGGAATGGCAAATGGAGAGGAGTTCAGGACAGGTCCACCAAGAATACATACTTGCAGGTTAGATTGCATCATATAAAGCAGCGGTGAGATTCCTGCAGGTTTCATCTCCAACCAAAATCGAACACAATTGTCTTAGTTGATCAGGAACGTCTTCAGGCAGAGAGTAGATGGTCAGGAGGGCACGATTATGGTTGGAGCTAAAGTCTTCAGGAATGTAGATCTCCAGGAACAGGATTGGTGACCACTGGTGTAAAGAAACTGGCAATCAAGATGAAAATTCCATATGTGTGGTGGCAAACAACGGCTTCTCCACTAAGTATTAAATAAATTTCAGTTAGTGTTTTCAGTACTTTTCTCCCGTGTCATTCCCCTTTATTACACAAAACTTTAATGTTGTGAATTCTTTATATTTTGACTGATCTCTGTTTCGTTGGGAAATATTCGCTGATTAATCCGGTGAGTTTTGTTCTGTTCTAGAACATACATTTCTAAACAAATGTCTTTTTTATCAAGTTAGAACTTTGTGTAAGTGCTCTTCTCAGTTTTGACCACATGATGGCGCAGGAGCGTCACGGACAAAAGGTAGAGATGTCAGGTTTTTTCCAAAAATTTTGCTGCAGTGATTTTCCTAGACCCCATGGAAATTGTTGGCTTTTTTGACATATTTGGACAAGCAGATCCTCTTTGAAACAGTGCCTATTAATAAAGGTGATACATTCTCTCAAATGACACACAAAATCAATATTTTGTAGTAATTTTCACAATTTAAATGAACAAAAAACAGATCAGTCACATGGAAAAAGTAAGTACACGCCTACATTTATCATGTCTTCAAATCAACAAAATTAGAATCAGGTGTTTAAAATTGGGTGTCAGTGATTAGATCCTGCTTAGGGAGTGCAGGTGGAACCGGTCTTATTTATACCCCTCTCATATCTAGTGTCTGGTGTTATCTTTGCTATTGAGGTGTGTGGTGTCAACATGCCAAGATCTAAAGAGTTCTATAAGGCCTTCAGGGGGAAAAAAGTTGTGGATGCCTATGAATCTGGCGAGGGATTTAAAAAGATCTCCAAATTATTTGAAACGCATCCTTCCACTGTAAGGAAAATCATCTACAAGTGGTGCAGGTTTCAAACGATTGTCAATTTGTCCAGGACCGGCCGTCCCAGCAAATTCAGCCCAAGAGCAGACCGTCTGATGCAAAAAGAACTCGCCAAGAACCCCAAAATTTCATCACAGGATCTGCTAGTGAGTCTTGCAACTGTTGGTGCATGCTTCTCCAATCAGAACGAGATTGCACAAATTTGACCTGCATGGGAGGCGTGCCAGGAAAAAGCCTTTGCAAGACTACAGTGTGCCAATGAGCATACAGGCGAAGACAGGGCCTTTTGGAATAATGCGCTCTGGACAGATGAATCAAAGATAGAGTTGTTTGGTCACAGTAACAGCAGATGTGTTCGGTGTAGACCAAAGAAAGCTTTTCAGGAGAAGCACCTCATACCAACTGTGAAGCACGGTGGTGGAAATGTTACGGTTTGGGGTTGCTTCGCTGCCTCAGGGACTGGACAGCTTGCATTCATTGATTCAACTATGGATTCTGCATCATATCAAAGAGTGCTCGAAGATAATGTGAGGTCGTCTGTCCAAACCTTTCAACAGGATAGTGATCCTAAGCACACTAGCAAATCCACCAAGAATGGCTCAAAAAGAAGAAATGGAGGGTTATGGAATGGCCGAGTCAGAGCCTGTATTTGAATCGCATTGAAATGTTGTGGGGGGGTCTGAAACGGGCAGAACATGCAAAAAAAATCCACAAATATCTTGTAACTGAAAGAATATTGCATGGAAGAGCGGTCAAAAATCCCAGCAAGCCTGGTGGACAATTATGCAAAACGCCTACAAGAAGCGATTTCTGCCAAAGAGGGTAATACTAGATTCTGAGGCCAAGGGTGTACTTACTTTTTCCACAGAACAATATCACATCTACTGATATTTCCATCGAATAAATGATTGAAAACGCTATTTTCCCTTGTGGGTTTGTTCAAGTATATCAACTTGATTAATAGGCACTGTTTCTTGTCCAAATATGTCAAAAAAGCAAGCAATTTCCATGGGGTGTACTTATTTTTTCACACGATTGTAGTTAATCAGTGTTGTTCCAATTCGTACAACATTAGAGTCAGTTTCTATTGACCTCCTCAGCTCCTGTCGTGAATGCTGTTATGAAATGCGTCATTAATACTATGAATCTGTGATGCAGATATCGGGCCTGAAGGAAGGTGCCTCCTACATACTACGTGTCACTGCTAAGAATATTGCAGGTGTTGGTGGACCCTCCAAAGCTACAGACCCCATCGTCGCTCAGACTCGCCCAGGTAAATAAAGCAGGCTCCGACCCAGTCGAATAAACCCATCCGTCTTTTCCAGCACGTTTCCCAGGATCGATCGTTTAATGCCGTTTTCTCGACGCGGTCCTTTCTCAGGCACTAATGAGATTGTGGTCGACGTGGATGACGATGGCGTGATCTCGCTGATCTTCGAGTGCTCTGAGATGACTGAAAGCTCTCGATTTGTGTGGTCAAAGAACTACGAGGCTCTCGCCGATACCTCCCGTCTCACTATCGAAACAGTCAGGGGAAAGTGAGTTTCTGCTTTGCTTGTTAAAACTACTTTTTATTTATTTATTTATTTATTTATTTATTTATTATCCCCCGCCACCTTGTGTTGTTTATGTGGCTGCTTTTTGTCAGGAAGCTCTATAGTCCCTTTGTTCTCCAGAGAAAGGTTTGGTCACATGGCAGTGGTAGACATTTAGCAGTTAGTTTCAGCCATTGGACAATGTTACGTGGGCGCTAGTGTGAGGATGAATAGTGGCAGGCTGTCTGGAAGCCAGGGGAGACGTGTGTCACCTTTGTTTTGCCAGATGTGCTGCGAAAGATGAGACAGAATGAAAGTGGGAGGCAAAGTGGGTAAAGGAGAAAGAAAAAAAAAGTGGAGAAATGGAAATAAAAGGAAAAACTAATTGGTGTCACTTAACCTTTGAAGAAAAGAGAAAGGCTAATTAGTGTTCCTGGAATTTAAAAAGATTTCACGCTGTTCGGAAAGCATCGTGCGCAATTAAAACATTACCCACACTGTCTCGGTGTCTTTCTCGTACTCATACCGCTCGGTGTGTCCTCAGATCCAGAGCCATCTTTAATGATCCTTCACTGGAGGACCTGGGCGTCTACTCCTGCGTTGTCACCAACACTGATGGAGTTTCTGCCAGCTACACACTGACAGAGGAGGGTGAGTCACTTTCCCCAGCTCTCCGGCTAATGACGGCGATATTCCGTCTTCTGCCTTTAGACAGAGGAAGACTCGTAATCTTTTCCAGAAGCTGGCAAGTCATGTCTTCTTTTAAATCTTAACAAGTCAAGGACATGCGTGCACATTTCAGAGGCTCGTATGTAACTGCTTGATAGAGCAGCGCAGTCGAATTTTAAAAGGAGATTAATTCCAAGAGTTCTTTATCCATTACCGTCAGAGCTCCAGTGTGCAGTATATACACTCATGAAATGCATTTCAAAATATTTTTTTTTAGGACTGAGGCGCTTGTTGGATATCAGCCATGACCACAAGTTCCCCAGTAAGTACAGACCATCGATAGTAACGTCAAGCCTGGTGTGTAGCTCAACGCTCTTCCACTGTGACGACCCGTTTCTGTGTTATTTTACACCAATAATTATCAGTGTTTTCTTGGCAGTTATTCCTTTCAAGACCGAAATGGCTGTTGAGCTACAGGAGAAAGGACGCGTGCGTTTCTGGGCGCAGGTTGCTAAGTTTACCTCCAAATGCCAAGTGGAGTATGTTTTCAACGATAACATCATTACTCAAGGAAAGGTATAAACACGTAGGCTTTATTTATTTATTTATTTATTTATTTAATTTTTTTTTTTGGGCACATGCTTTTTCACGCACTGATTAAACGTTCCGAATCCCTCAGAAATACACCATGAACTTCGACAGTAAAACCGGCATTATCGAGATGTTCATGGACTCTTTGGAAATCACCGATGAAGGAACCTTCACGTTTAACCTCGTCGATGGCAAAGCTACCGGTCGTACCAGTTTGGTGCTTATTGGAAAAGGTAAAGTAGAACCGTCCCTCAAATACATCGCGTTACAACCTCTTCCGTCCATACTGTCGTGTTCTGTTATGTCCTGTAGAGGGCAGGAAGAGATCATAAGAAATCGAGCAGCCCTCACTGGAGCATTATTCAGGCTTTGTGAAGGACATCCATTAGCATACACAGCATTCCCTTAACTGCTGATTGAACTATATCAGGCTTTACTGATTGATCATGTTACTCCATTATTAAACACTATTATTGGGCGCTACCGTATGAGATTTAACTCCGTGTCCATTATCGGCTAAAGAGACGAGGACCGTTCTGACGTAGTCCACATTATACAGCAGCTTTTGGTGATCTCTGCCAGGTTCTTTAGTGCTATTTAAAGGTATTATAGATCAGGAGTGGCACATTTGATCCCAAGTTCAACTCCAGATCCTTCCTGCACCAAGGTCTGAATAATAATTGTGTGAAGGCCTGCGAAAACCCCTCACATAGTAAAATTGAGTTTTTTTCCCTAATATATCTGAAAACTACAGTCTTTCCTGAACTGAAACACATTAAACTTCCCTGACAGGGGAAGTGAATAACGTTGATCATCAATATTGATTATTACAACGGCACCTGTCAAGGGGTGGGATATACTGTATTAGGCAGTAGTATTAGACAGTCAGTTCTCAAAGTTGACGTGTTGGAAGCAGGAAAAATGGGCAAGTGTAAGGATCTGAGCGACTTTGACATTGACCAAATTGCGATGGCTAGACGACTGGGTCGGAGCATCTCCTAAACAGCAGGTCTTGTGGGGTGGGGTATGCAGTACTTAGTATCTGCCAAAAGTGGTCCAAGGAAGGACAACCGGTGAACTGGTGTCAGGGTCATGGGCACCCAAGGCTTACTGATGAGTGATATGGCTCAAGTGGTAGAGCGGGTTGTCCACTAATCGTAGGTTTCTGGGTTCGATTCCCGGCCCACGTGACCCCACATGCCGAAGTCTCCTTGGGCAAGACACTGAACCCCAAGTTGCTTCCGATGGCAAGTTAGCACCTTGCATGGCAGCTCTGCTACCATTGGTGTGTGTGATTGGGTGAATGAGAACCAATATGAAGCGCTTTGGAACCGCCAAGGTTAAAAATTAAGTGCAGACCATTTACCATGAGTATCTGTGGGATGTGCTGGACCAACAAATAGAATCCATGGAGGCCCCACCGGACTTTGCTCTTGACGTAGTGGTGCCAGACACCACAGCACACCTTCAGAGGTCTTGCCTAGAGTCCATGCCTCGATGGATCAGAGCTGTTTAGGTGGCACAAGGGGGACCTACACAATATTAGGCAGTTGGTTTTTAATGTTCTGGCTGATCAGTGTATGGTTCTCTTTTTTACATGTATCTCAACCACCAGAAAAGATGTAGCATTGTACAAATCTGGTTACCGCCAAAAGTGACAAAGGGGCAGTTGCGAGTTCGAATCCCCACTATGCCACACCCATCCACAGCCGGGAGTCAAAGAGAGTAAAACCGGCCATGCACAGTTTGGATGGTAGGGATGGGGATGCTCTGCTTTCCCTGTCAATCACAGCAACCCTAGCCAGTCGTGGGCATGTGAGCTCATGTATGAGGGAGACAGCACTCTCCTCAGAGACCGTTATGATGCCCTGTGACGCAGCTCAAGTCAATGCATGGATCGAGTTCCCCATCACTTCAATAAATAAATTCAGACATTTTTGTTTTTACAAAACAGAGTTTGCTGAGCTTCAGAAGAAGTCTGAGTTTGAGAGAGCAGAGTGGGTCAGGAGACAAGGTATGGCACGCAGCGTATGAAAGCTGAATTACCCGCTGTACATTTTTAAGCACCACCTTTTTCAACAATGTCACCCTTTCTTCAATTCTCACATCCAGGCCCTCACTTTGTGGAATACCTCAGTTTCGAGGTCACCCGAGAATGTAACGTGTACCTAAAATGCAAGGTAAGGCTGTGCAAGATGTAATGAAATATTCGCGCTCCCCCAGGTCAGTCGGATTAATATTTTATCTCATGCCTCTCCCACTCAAACCTCTTCCCTCCCCCTCCCTCTCCCTCTCATCTCTTCAGGTCGGAAATATCAAAGCGGACACCGAGATAACCTGGTTTAAGGACGGAATTGAGATCGCGGAGGATGACGAAGACGCTCAGAAAATTGGCATCGCAGATGGCGTGCTGTCCTTCAACATTGGCAAGGTCAGGCAGCTGCAGGGCATTGTGGGGAAAGTGGAGGGTGAGCTTTGCTAGCAGCTATGCTACAGGCTTCAGTCACCACACAGACTCATAAATAATGGAAAGGGTTTTATTCTATTCATATTTAATGAACCGTTTTAAGATTCAAAACTGTACAACATATTTATTGAAATTTAGGGCCAGATCCTATACATTTCATAATACAGCTTTATGAAATTCCTGAACTCGGCTTTTCTAATGGCACACAAAGCGAATAAATCAAATGTCCTCTAGGTTACGTTCAATTCTCGTAAACAGTCGATGATGCTAGAAAGGATTTTTAACATTAGTGCATGCAGGTCCGTGGAGGTGAGCCTCCCACGCCACTCCCAGGCTGCTATCGGCGTTAACTGCAATGTCTGTCTAATTTCCAGCTCGTTAAAAAGAACGAAAAAGACGGGAAAAAGAAACCTGCTCCTGAAGGAAGCCCGAGGAAGCCCAAAGTCTGCAGCTTTTCCCTTTATAAGTTCTCGCCGAGTTTCAAGTGTTGTTGTGTGGATTTTGATCTATGTCGCCGTCGTCTTCTGCTGTATTTCTATACGGTGTCCCTGTTTGCCTGCAGCATCCACCGCAGGAGAAAAGCTTGCCTTTTCGGATTCTTCTGCCTGTTCGTTTTTTTTTGTTTTTGTTTCGTTTTGTTTTCTGATCCGACTTCATATCTGATCTGTGACGTGGCCCTAGCGAGGCGCTTTCTTTCTCTTACTTCTTTTACAATTCTCCAAACAGCTTTCAAAGAAAGACGCGGGTGTTTACGAAGTGAAGCTGTGGGACGAGAGAGGGAAGGATAAGACTTTGTTGGACCTGACGGAAGCAGGTACGGGCCTTTTTAAATAATCCACACCATTATTTTGATAACGTCTGAACCTCATGTCTATGACGGAGCTTCTGAAATGCCGATTCCAGTCTTAATATTCTCAAATATAATGATCTGACTCTCTTCCCAAAAGGTTACAAGGCCGTGCTGAATGAAATGTTCAGAGTTATAGGTGAGTTTTGGTTGTATTTTTCTTCTTTCTGTTTTTTAATTCTTGCACACCGAAACGGTTCGTTAATGCTCCAGGGTGTAAATATGACGAATGAAAGGGCAACCCCCCCCCCCCTGATTAAATCTGATTAAACCCCATCACGCTTTGTAGCATGTATAAGAATTCTGAGCAGGCCCCAGTCGATGTCGATTTTTGGATCAGGATGGTGAAAGGAGATCTGAGTGACTTTGAAGCGGGGTTTCAATAGCTGGGCTCAATTGGCTGTGCTTCAGTAAGAACAGAGGCTAATTTGAAGTCTGCATTTAGGTCCGTGGGAAAGGGACGAGTAAATAGGTTTGGAAATTGTGCTTGAAAGTGCACGTTATATGACTGTGATGCTCGTGCCCCGGGTAAAGACGAACACGGGCAACTATTCTTCAGGTGACTGAGCGCTTCATGTCGGGTTTTGCTTCCATTTGTCACCCGTATCCATTTGATACTCTTCTTTTCATCACAGCGCACTCTTCTACCGAATTGAAGGTTCAGAGCACCGAGCATGGAATCATCCTCCACTCGTTCGTCGTGTATCACACAGAAGAGCTCCCTGTTGGTTGGTTTCACAAGTAGGTTTTTTTTTTTTCCATACTCTCTCATCACCTCTCTGTATGGTCCCCGCCCCCGCGTGTATGTCTTATATACGTTGAGTGTTCGATTGCATTTAAATAATCCCAAAAAAACATCTCCTTGCAGACGGTGCTCGAGGTTTTTCCCCGTCATTCCATTCAGACCTTTATTTAGGTGTGCAGTTGCGAATGCACTTTGTCGAACGTATGTCCGCTTCGTGTTAATATTTTTACCGGAGATTTTTGATTTTATCTGGATTTTTTTAATGGTTAAAAAACCGGTACGCGGAAACTCTACTAGGGGGTAATTTAGTATCGCCGGTACACCTACCGACATGTTTTTCGGGAGACGGGAGGAGACCGGAGAACCCGGAGGAAACCCATGTGAACGGCGAGGACGTGCACAGAAAGTCCACGCAGCTCAGGATCGAATCAGGGACTCTGGAGGTGTGCTGCGGCTGCTCTACACGCCGTACAAACCTATAAAACGGAAATATTAAATGAATACGCCGAATATGAAATGCCAGCTTTTTACAGGTCAGAGGAAACCACTTATTAAAGCAGTACCGGAATCGCGAACAACCAACAGAAGGGAAATTTGCCCTCGGTCAGCTTTTATCTCCATCTATCTGTGCATTACCGCAACGTGCTCTCGGGAGCATCGTTTGAGAGCGCGGCACTCTGAAAGCACAAAAGGCCAGAGAGAGTCGGGCTCTCCGAGAGTGAAGATGCTAATGCGTTTCGCGCCGCGCCGCGCATTACAATCCGCTACGCGAAATGTGACGCACACGAGGTAGTTTCTGCAATGCCATTTACATCGACTGCCTACGCTAATGCTGTTGGCAGGTTGTTTTTTCTGTATGTCAGCAGGTACAGTAGTGTGAAGCTGTAGCAGCTTTTCTTCTTCTGTATGAGTTTGAACGGTTGCTCCTTTGACGTCTACTCATTTGTGACCATTCAGAGATAGCAAGGTTTCACACTCAGACAGAGTGCAGTGTGGAGTCACAGGAGAGCAGCTGTGGCTGAAGATCAACGAGCCCACAGACAAGGACAAGGGCAAGTACGCCATCGACATCTTCGCCGGCGAAGGCAGCGTCAGGAGAGTTCTCGACCTCGCCGGCCAAGGTAAAGGCCTCAGGTGTTTCGAGTGTTATTTTAACGATATTGATTTTGTCTCGGTGCGACAGAATAGTCAGTTTGAGACTGGAGTTTATTATTAAGTCTACTTCCCCCCCCCAACCCCCCCCACCCCCCCGTCTGCCTAAAATATTCTCTTGTATGAAAAGACTTTTTTTTTTTCATGTTCAACGTTTTCTATTGTATTCTATTCTCTTCTGTTGTGTTAAAGTGTGGGAAGAGGCCTATTCAGAGTTCCAGAGGCTGAAGTAAGTATAATAAATGATCTTAATCCTGCTTTTATAGTTTATTAAAGATATCGACCACAAACGGTGTATACTTTTGCAAAGTGTTGTATGCAAACAAACAAAAACGAGAAAACGAAAAACTCTTAAAACTTCTAAAATAGAAAAAAAAAAAACATCCGAGTACATCCTTATGACGTTGTTGGCTCAGGCTTTTTCTGACACTGCTGTATGGAAGTAGACCATATCACCTTAACAGGCTCTGATGCTATTTAAAGCCTTCACTAACAGTGTGCTTATCCATTTCCTTCCTCAGGGCTGCAGCTATCGCAGAGAGAAGTAAGTGATTGTCTCCGCTGTCACTTTTGTGTTCTTTCCTGAAGACAGCTTGTTCTAAAAGCGTGTGGATGCTATTTCAAGCTATCTTCCTTGGCTACTTGTGTAGGATTCATATACACTGTATAGTAGCGATGTAGTAAAGGATGCGTCTCCTTTCTAAATGTCTCGGGAATGTTTAGACCCTATAGTCTGTGCTGTGACCTCACTTCTTGTTTTCGAAAACGTAATGACACTTAAGGTCAGGAGTGTGAAATTCCTTCGGAGTACACGTTGATATACCAAGAGGCTTACCGACTGCTTTATTTTTCTCGTAGACCGAGCGCGTGTGATCGGAGGCCTGCCAGATGTGGTCACGATCCAGGAAGGCAAGGTAATACATCTCCAACTACCCAGGATGCCAGAAAACCCCATGATCAAATTCTATCTCATTATCACATTGTACCTCATCCTTAACTGGTGCACCAGTTTCTTTTTTCAGACTATTACTGAATGCGAAGTAGTTGCTTGATGATGATGTCATTTGTACCACAGCAGTGTTGAAATCTGATTGGTCAGAAGGTGTTGATTTTTAGTTTTCTATAAAAGCAGCTCTGACAGTAGTGCCAGCTACAGTACAATTCAAATCACAGGTTTATATTAAAGCACTCGGGCTAACACGTTATTGTTTCTATAGTGACGTATTATTTGCGGGGACTTGTATGGTGGATGCGAGACATAACATAAACCTAATGATAAATGGATTTAAAAATGTGTAGTTATTTAACAAGGGAAAAAAAAAAAAAGCATATATGGTACTTTTATACTGGCAAACTGCTGCGATTTAAGAGAAATGATGCAAGTTGTCGCCATGGTAACAGGATCACAGCACCCGTCGATGCCCTTGTTTATTTAGCATTCTGGATTCTCATATTCTTTTCCCCGTGATTCCTTTTCAGTCTTTGAACCTCACCGGCAACGTGTGGGGCGAACCTACACCTGAGGTCACTTGGCTGAAGAATGACAAAGAGCTGGTACGTGACGATCACATCACGCTCAAGTTTGAGCACGGCAAGTTCGCCAGCATCACCATCGCGGCAGTCAATTCGGCCGACTCGGGCAAGTACGCCCTGCTGGTGAAGAACAAGTACGGCACAGAGGCTGGCGAGTTCACCGTCAGCGTCTACATACCAGAAGACGAGGCTGAGAAGAAAGAGTAGAGAAATACGGAAGCTTCAGGAGAGAGAGGGGCCGTGACATGACCAGATTGCATCCTAAAGCATTTTACTCCAAAGCATGTGCGACCTCAGTACGTCATAAACACACAGACGCACTAAAGCTCATGGCCAATTAGTAGTAATAATAAACACCTCAGTGTGGTAATCTAGACTAGCAGCAGATCTAAAAACACGTTCGTGTGCACATTCAGTACTCCGCTTTAATCAACCGCTTACCCCGAACATGGTTTGAAGTAAAATGCTGCCATATTCATACATAAAACTAGCACATGCTTTTACTGTTTCAATTTTTTTTTTTGTCTGTTTGTATTATTTGTGTCCATTTTATTTCCTGTATTAACAGAAATGTTACCTACAGGTCATCCATCTATGACTGAAGGTACAGTAATCTTGAGAAACAGCTCAGCTAGGAGACTTTTCCTTAAATATATTCATCATAATAGTACTAATAGGGAAACTCTTTGAAATGATGATACGTTTCCAAGAAAGTAGTAATGTAATGTCTTGTAACTCTATAGCTGGATTTTAAGTTACACTAGTACTATGTGGAAATTCGATGGCAGTCTGTGTGAAGCAAAAGGCTTTGAAGGTTATAGGCTGTCTGTTTAGATCTGTTTGCAGTATTGACGGTGTAATGTCACCTCGCGTATGTCTTAATGACGGAAAAGACAGTTCTATGTGACGACCACAAATAAAGCCTTGCAATGCAAAAGAAAAGTCGTATTTTTTTTTGTCCGGAAAACCTGTCAAAGGCTCGTTAACACTTCCTTGCTATATGTACATTTCACCGAAACCCATGTCATGTTTTATGTTCGGAAACCTAAGTTTAGAAGGTCATGTGCAGCTGAATGCATTGGCAGTGGATGCGAGTTTATTGAAAACATAAATACATCTAACAGATAAATCATCCTTACTCCTGTGAGTTCATTTTACTTGACTCGGGATGGTTTAACTGTTATCTCGGATTTAAAATGATCAAACGGATACGCGGGATACAGTCAACATGTAGTATGAATCAACTAAACGCTTAAGATCTAATGGTTTACCTGTACAGGTTAGCACAGGTTGGGATAGTAAGCTGTGAAATGACAATATCTCCACAAGTTTTAGCTTGCATAATTTGCAGGTCATGACAAGGACGCAGGAAATGGTGGGGGGTTGAGGTTGCTGCAGCAGCCCTGACTTTCAGGCTTTCAGGATAGCTTTAACTGCGAGTAAATAAATAAATTATTAATTATTATTATTAATAATAATAACAGATGGGAGGCATGGTGGCTTAGTGGTTAGAACGTTTGACACCCACCCCCAGAGTTGAGGGTTCAATTACTGCCGCAGCCCTGCCTGTGCGGAGTTTGTATGTTTTGGGGTTTCCTCCAGGTACTCCAGTTTCCTCCCCCAGTCCAAAGACATGCATTGTAGGCTAATTGGCATGTCCAAAGTGTATGAATAGGTGTGTGTGTGTGTGTGTGTGTGTGTGTGTGTGTGTGATTGTGCCCTGCAATGGATTGGCACCCCGTCCAGGGTGTTCCCCGCCCTGCGCCCCATACCCCCTGGTAAGGCTCCAGGTTCCCTGCGACCCTGTAAGGATAAGCGGTACACAAAATAGATAATAATAGTTTATAAGTAGACATAACACATATCACATGTATGCTGCTTAAAATTCCAGCACCCCTCAATCTAAAACACCTGCCCACGTCCCTGGATCATGATCATGCTGTATCCTTGGAAACATTTAAAATTGAAGATACCTGCTAGGGCATGACCAGGGATGATCGACTGTCTCCGTTGTCTCAAACATTGCGGCTGCTGACTAAATACTTTCTGCCTGAAATGAATTTTTAACAGGAAGCTGCTTTATTTTGATCGATTTATTTAAACACAAACTGGCTTTTAAATGTCTTACAGTCTTTCGGGATAAATGTGTATATTTTTTTAAACTCAAGTAAAATGTTTAAAATACAGTGAAATTACTGTTCTAGAGAACAATGTACTCAAGTACTGTAATGAAAATTGACGTAGTTTGTTCCACTTCTTTCTGACACTTCTCTCATAACTCTACATGTGATTCCCTACCTTCTTCAAATCATACATACTCAATATTTAATCACATCACCACATCATACATACATACATACTCAATATTTAATCACATGACCACATCATACATACTCAATATTTAATCACATCACCACATCATACATACATACATACTCAATATTTAATCACATGACCACATCATACATACTCAATATTTAATCACATCACCACATCATACACATACTCAATATTTAATCACATCACCACATCACACATACTCAATATTTAATCACATCACCACATCACACATACTCAATATTTAATCACATGACCACATCATACATACATACATACTCAATATTTAATCACATGACCACATCATACATACATACATACTCAATATTTAATCACATCACCACATCATACATACTCAATATTTAATCACATCACCACATCACACATACTCAATATTTAATAACATCACCACATCACACATACTCAATATTTAATCACATCACCACATCATACATACTCAATATTTAATCACATAACCACATCATACATACATACATACTCAATATTTAATCACATGACCACATCATACATACATACATACTCAATATTTAATCACATCACCACATCACACATACTCAATATTTAATCACATGACCACATCATACATACATACATACTCAATATTTAATCACATGACCACATCATACATACTCAATATTTAATCACATCACCACATCACACATACTCAATATTTAATCACATCACCACATCACACATACTCAATATTTAATCACATCACCACATCACACATACTCAATATTTAATCACATCACCACATCACACATACTCAATATTTAATCACATGACCACATCATACATACAGTGGCATGTGAATGTTTCCTGCACTAAGATGGCAAACCAAAACATAAGGCCAGATCTAGAAAAGAAAAGGTATGACTTTTCACTTGGTTTGTCATCTTATTGCAGGAAACATGCCATTTTTGCCATCTTGAGCTACAATGTCCTTTTTTCATCCACAACACAGGGGTGTGTAAACTTTTGCACGCGACGGTATAGCACACGGACACAGTGTACACACAGGTCAGTCACACGCCCGAGAGAGAGTGATGCCGCGGTGAATCACGGGAAGGGGCTTCTACAGTGGCCACGGTCGCGCCTCACCACCGGTGCTTCAGCCGAGCAGACGCTGCTTACAGCACGTAAACAGTCTTATGATTTAGCCAAGAAAAACAACAACAACAACAACACGCCTTTCCGTGTCTTTTTTTTCTGATGAAGAGCAGCTTTGAGAATGAAAGGCTAACATTACCATCGGCGAGGAAGCTAATCAGAAAGCGGAACGTCAACATAAACAGCAGCTCCTCTCTGAATATAAGGTGATTCACCATCTTAAGCGTGTGTCGTTTGACACGTTTGCACTCTGTAACATTATTATTATTTTTTTTTAGCGTAAATGTCGCTGGTTGATATAATTTGTGTGTTGATGTAGCTAGCCGGCTAACAGCCAGGTCATATGATAAGATATATATGATATGATGAGTGACTGTCGCGCGCTAGCTAGCATTCAGCTAACGTCAGTCGGGTTGTATTCAAAATGGCCAGCTAGCGAACTCACTAATGTGTTTGGTTAGCTAGCTTATTTTATTAACGTTACAAAAACAGAGTACCTGGTGGTGTTAGCTGAAATACTAAGGTTTGGCCTGGAGGTTCGTTTTGAGAACGTTTAAAGAGGAAAAAGCAAATAAAAATAATAAATCCTTCCTAGCCGGTGGAACGGATGCCGGTTTGTTTGTAGGTAACACAGGCAACGCTTTATGGGTCGACACGCTGGTTTCGTTTTCGAAGAAAACCCCTTAAGTAATGCTGATAGACGTTGCAGAATCACTTCTCCTTCTGTTTATGGACTGATATAAAGTTAATGTTGTGTCAAGTCAAGAAAAACTGCTCTGCTACTGACAGTGTGGTGAAGTTCTTCCAGTTGCTCTGCCAACTCATCATTGTATCGAGCCAAAGAGAATGGCGACGCCTGCTCACATAATTTACTGTGGAAGCAAAGTTTTCTTTTCTTTGCCCTTTGTAAAGCCTTTCTCCACCTTCAGAACGGTGTCTATTCTGTTAAAACCCACTAGCATGCTTAATGTTATTTAAATAATACTTCTGAGTTTCATTATTGAATGAACAGCTATGGTCATGTTTTTGTTCTAGATAATCTGAGTAAAACCAGTGGAAGTTTCCCCCTTTTTTGTGAAGCTTTTTTTTTTTGTCGTTAAGTGATGAAACTTAATTGAACTAATAATAATTAAGTTTCATCAGTTTGAACATGAACAACTGAGCGCACTTCAAAAAGCAGAGCGACTTTTGGACGCGCCGATTTGGCTATCTTCCTGAAGTCGACCAGTCAGGAGGCCAATAGTATTTTCTAATAGTGATGGGAAGTTCGGATCATTTTAATGACTCGGATCTTTGAATCTCGGTCAGCAAAATGAACGAATCTTTTTTTTTTTGTTCTTTTCTTTTTTTTTTCTCGAGTTTCATTTCAGCAGAATATAATTAAGAATATTGTTAAATGTTCTGAATATTCAGTGTAAAATGCCTTAATTAGGAACTATGTTAGTTTTGTAAAAATTCAATATTTTAAAAAATTATAACTTTAAATATCTTAGATAATACATTTAGAAAGAAGTAAAAAAAACTGCTGAGTTTATTACCATTTATTGGCTTTTTAATATGAGAGAGATTTGTTTTCCCCTTTCTAAAGCATTTCTCCACATTCAGAACTGTACTTGCACTCTTAAAGGTTTTTATCTTCTCAAAATGATTTCAATAACACTACTAAGTTTCACCACTGTACGAACATGAAAAGGTATGTTCATGTTTCTGTTCACGATAATCCAAGGTTATGGATATAGATTATCCAAGTTTAAGAGATGGCTTAATAAGAAACAGCCAGATATAACCGCGGCTCAGGTGGTAGAGCGGGTTGTCCACTAATCGTAGGGTTGGCAGTTGGATTCCCGGCCCGTGTGACTCCACATGCTGAAGTGTCCTTGGGCAAGACACTGAACCCCAAGTTGCTCCCTATGGCAAGCTAGCACCTCGCGTGGCAGCTCTGCTACCATTGGTGTGTGAATGAGAAACATAAAATGTAAAGCGGCTTGTAGAACTGGTTAAAAGGCACTATATAAGTGCAGGCCATTTACCGTATACCCGTATCCATCCAACCAGTGTTTGGTCTTCCAGAGGTTGACCATGGTCTATGTTTGACCGTACAAATTTTGACTTGACTTAACAATTTCCAGAAATAATTTTTTAAACATTTGACCTGGAGAATCGATTATGATCAGCTCTGACGTAGAAAACCGAGTGACTAACACAGTCTTAGGCACTCCTGTTTGCGTACGCCTGTTTTCCTTCAGCGAAGAGCTGAACTGTCACGTCCCCAAACCGGGTTGAGTTAGGATAAGGGTGAAATTCCACTCTGTCCTCTCTGCTAGTTGGCTGCTTCCGCAGAAGCCCGAGTTCCTCGTGGTAAAATCATTAACCAGACTGTGCTGTTTTTGAGTCAGGAAGACGATCTCTCAGTGGTGGTGGAGCTTATTCCTGCACTACGCCCGCATGCACAACCCTTATCAGCAGCCCCCGTACCAAGAATCATGACTTCTTATCTGTCTATAAAGTGCTGACTTTATGTGCTGTCCATGCCAACTAGTATATGTTTGTACTTGCAAGGCCAAGTGCACACTCTCTGAGGTGTTAGTATGACAGGAAAACAGAAGCACTTTGAGGAGTTTAAAAGGCCCAGAATGCACTTGAGCTGTTGGCTGTAATGAAGCAAGTGCATTCTTGGTCAGAATTAGACTTCCTCTGCAGTGGGACTGAGGAAGACATCAGACAGCAGGACGACTCTTCAACAATATCGACATCCTGGTCTTTTGTAAGTAAACCCATATAGGGGTCTATCTGGACCTGGCATATGACCTCCTTTCTATTTATTTATCGCGTAACATGCATACATTTATGCACCTCTTCACTTTCGGATAATATTTCCCAGCGTATTATATTTGTCCTAGGTTTTAGATTTTAGTATGGTAGGATGGCCATTTTTTCTGCATGTCCAGAGACTTTTTTTTTTCTTCTTTAAATTATGAAGAACAAGTACAAAATCTGACTCCTATTACATTTATTTAACTTGGTATTTTGGTTATTCACTAACTGGCCACATCTGAAGTTGTCTGAGCATCAGTCAGAAACCACAGTCCTTGTCGTCGTCGTCTTATTATTATTATTATTATTATTATTATTATTATTATTCTAATGTACATTAAAACTATATTGTTTTTGTACATCGTTTCAACAGAGAAAATTTCCCAGACAAATGAAAGCTTACATTGCTCAATAAGATATTTACTTTTACTTTCATTACATGTTTACTGCTCTGGGAAGTGTATCGCCGTGATGATAAGGACTTTTATCCTTATCACAGGTTTATAGTACTGTTAATCAGCACAGCTATAAATATTGGCGTGTACACCGATAAGACTAATAAGTTTTAATGAATAATTATTAATAAATGTCCTGGCTCCACTTATTTAGATATTTAAAGGAAGGCTGCGTGACATGGAAGAGAACAATATATTCGTGATTTTACCGCTCTGCATTGTAATTGTGATGTGCCTTTTAATAAATATGAACCTATGATGAGCCACGATTAAAGATTGGCCTGCCTTAAAGTAACCCAAATTATTTTATGGAGTATGGCAATGCTGCAGTTCATCAAAACGTCAACAAAATCCTCTGAAGTGCTCAGAAAGTCCACAGAAGAGTGCTCATTTGCATATTGAGGGCTTCCAGGTCACCAGTATTGCAATATATACCGTATTTATATGTATATGCTGTATACGCCCTATTTTATATATGTTGAAGTTTAATTCTCTGGGTGTAGCGATTACATTTCGATTTGATTCACGACACTGGCTTCATGATTTCGATTCGATTCGATGCTCGACATTTTGAACAAAATCGCATGAAGAAATACGATGACGCAAAACAGCGTGCATTTTTGTCTGTATAAAAGGAAATGAATCAAAAGACTGCAACAAACAGAGTTTTAATATTTTAAATAAAATGTACTACAGGTTCATCATATTTTCAAAGTAGATCACATGTATAAATTCACCCCAACATGTGGTGGAATAAACAAAGTCTGTGATCTGTAGCAGTGCCTGAGGAGTTGTTTTAACCAGAAATAGAGCTCCAAAGTCAGCTAAAGTGCCGTTCCGTAATCTCTTTCTTGGGCACTGTAGATCGCAGCCGTAGAATGTCATGTAACCAACCACATGTTGCATATAATCGAACATTCCCACGGTGCACGTCCTTGAATTTTTGCATCGTGATGCATCCCTGTTTATTACCCATATATGTATATACTTTGTTTTAATGGATGCACAAAAAGCACTGATAATTAAACTACAGTCTTAAATTAATGATAAAATCTCACTTTCACTGCACCTTATGGTTTTCTGTTCCTCGCTGCTTTTAGGCACATTGTTTTATTCATGTTTGCTTTGATCGTACTGTTTTAATTTGACGTTACAGACCTTGCTCACGCTGTTTATCTACATTGAGAGTGAGGAGCAACGTGGCCTCGTCACTAATAGGTCACTTGCACATCGCTCCTGTTATAATAAACGACAGAGGTTACATCGCAAGCGCGCAAATACACCATATAATAACAAACTTTGAAGCAACTCGCAGCAGTTTCCCCAACCCCATGCACACGGTGGAGCATTTTGGATACAAACACGAGTTTGTGCTCGTGCATCAGTGTCGTGCTTCCGTACTACACAAACTCCGCTTTGTAAAGTTTGCAAGTCCCCTAACTTAGAGGACTTGGAGATCGCGCACTTTTTTCCACCGTCACGTGATGATTACGTCTCCGTCTGATGACGACTGAGCTCACGTTGACCATTAAAGGTGACGTTGACAAACAGTAAAATGATGAAATTCATTGTCCTCGACTCTGGGTATTCTGCTAAAGCTAGCGGCAGCGCATTACATGCGTTTAACGTCATGTGCCATCGACAGGGAAACGGCTTATGTGTCCGGTTAGTAAAAACCGCTAGTATTCCATTTGAGACGGTACTACCTTTCTGAAATCCGTACACTAGACTGTAGAGTGCATAGTGTAAGTGTACAGTAGCTGCCAAATGTTTACTCAGTGTATTTTCCGATCCCTGTTCTGTGTGTTCTCTATCTTCTGTGTGTTTTGTCTGGCACAGACTGGGTAGCGTTAGCACACTACCTCAAACTGTCAATTCAGTATTTAAAAAAACAAAACAAAACCAAACGTACATCAGCCAAGCAGAGGGAATGAATCACTCTGACACGATATAACAAATATTTGAAATAGGCTACACGAATACTTTATGTAGGTCAGGGCGACTCACAAGGGCTCAGGAAAATCATATACATTTCTTTTCTCCTCTTGTTTAATAACCATGTGACTTTTTTATTTTATTTATTTAGTAGGTCTACAACGAGTTATGGAGCCGTTTTCTTCTCACAGATCTTGAATAAATCGTCGTCTTTAAACTCTGTGAGTAGAATCATGACAGTCAGCCTGAGTAGTATTTCTTAGTTTGCCTCTAAATGTTTAACTCATTTTGCCTCCGAAGGTTGACGTAGAAATGTCATTTTCATGTTTACACCATTAAGAAAAAAAAAAAGTCGACTATTCCTAGGTACAAAGTCTTCACCGTCGACTATTCCTAGGTACAAAGTCTTCACGAAGTGGCTTGGTCTAAATAAAGAATGACCTAGATTTTACTCATTTAGATCGCGCAGTGGTGGCTTTCCTGAAAAAGACCCAGGCTGGTGCTACACTAAAATAGATTTGATGTATTTTGTCGTTTGTTAGTCATTGCAGGTAATTATACTCATTGGGTTCACAATGTTCTAGATTGAAGGAAATATGGAAATAACAAATGTAATGGAGAGAATAAAGTTTTTATTTGCATTTCTTTCAGAATTATGGAATTGATTATTATTCTTTTAGAAGAAGGTATAAAAGGCAGGACTATCGGTTATCGGCCGATATCACTCTGAATAATCGGTTAACGGTATCGGCTGAGAAATTTAGTATCGGTGCGTCTCTAGTTTAAATGTTTGACCACAAAATTATACTTTTGTGCCCCCAGCGCCCCCCCCCCCCCTCTTTTTTTTTCCAATAAACAATTTGACCCTCATATAAGCAAACTAGTATCCTTTTAACCCACTGTGACCGGAGCTAGGAAGTTGGACTAAGGACTACCGCTACGTGTACATGGTCTGTTGTTTGTTTTTGTTTGTTTCGCAAGTTTCCTACCTCTCCATCCCGTGCTCAGGATCCCGGTTTTTATACACCTCTAATCTGAACCAGATCTGAACTTTTTTTTTTTTTTTTTTTTTTTTTTCAAGCTTTCTAAAAAAATAAAAACCCCAAACTAGTGCACATTCTATTCATAACTATATTTGTATGTCTTTAGAACACATTATCTGTTGAACGTATTGGCATTTAGTCACATCCCTAATTTATTGCCTGTTTTTGTCAAAACCTTGTGAACCTCGTCTTTAAATTTAACAGGAGTTGTGGTTCTGCTTCTGCTTAGCCTTGAGGAACAAACGTGCAGTTGTCTGACTGTCGCTTGTTGTGAAACATGAATTAAACCTCCACTGCCAAGAGAAACAGCCTGAGGGGTGAATAATCTGCATCTTACCCATTGTGAGTCTGTACTGGTGGTGTACGAACGGAGAGAGACTCCCGGAGCCAAACTCCTAATTAAATATGATATACAGGGACGTTAAAGTGACGGTATTGGGAAATCTGTCACCGTGGTTGTTACTGTGAAATATGTTGATCTAATGACCCTTTTATGGGAATCGCTCAGTATAAACGAAAGCTTTATGGCGGTGAGGAAATTGTTCTTCGTAATGAAACTAACGATGCCATTAATATTGGGACTAACAGACTGAAAGAAAGCACTGATCTGTGCTGACCTCCTCTTTTTTTTTTTCTTTTCTCCCTCCCTCATGTCTCTGAGCAGGTAGACACCATGAACTATGTGGGACAGCTGGCAGGTCAGGTGCTGGTGACGGTGAAGGAGCTGTATAAGGGCATCAACCAGGCCACGCTGTCGGGCTGCATCGACGTGGTGGTCGTACGGCAGAAGGACGGGACCTACCAGTGTTCTCCTTTTCATGTGCGCTTTGGGAAACTGGGAGTGCTGCGCTCCAAAGAGAAAGTGGTGAGTGATGGCAGGGGCACAGGTTATAACGGGAGCGCGAGAGGCATGTGAAACTCGTGCTGGACTGGTGGGCGACGTCTCCTTTATATTCTGTTCTGTATTCCGTTTGTACGTCTCTATACAGCGGGGTTGTCACGGTAACTGTTCCTGCTTAACCCCACCCTGCTGTCACGTTTCAAAAGCCGCACACGAAGAACATTATTTATAGCTACCCGTTTGCTTTTCGAACATAAGCCATCGTCTGTCATTTTGTTTCTGCACAGTGCTAAGGTAAGGAAACCATATAATAGGTTAAAATGGAGAGCTCAGGTTCCCGTCAGCTATAGTGAGTCAGTTTAAAAAAATAAAATAATTTTTAAATCCTCATTGTCCTGAGTTGCACCCTGATCTCATCACCAGAACAGGTCCAGTCAGCGTAAACGTTTTTCTCATCAGTGGGCCTGTCATTTTTACAAACATTGAACTATACTATGAATTTGCTGGAAATGTATTATCAGCAAGAGTCTATTCTGGATCACCACCCCTTGTTGTAGAATGGAGAACATCCTGTGTAAATGACCGAGTGGTGTGTGTGTGTGTCCTTGTACTGTTTTTGTATCTGTAATGGCCCAAAATAGAATGCAACTTCTTATATAATGGCCTTGGCGCAGAGACCCAAAATTCAATAACCTGCTTTACATTACTGGAAAGTTATAATAGACTCGCTATAGAGACTCTCTATGTAATTGTTAATCACTGCATCCTGAGCAGGTCATTCGACTGCCGCTGATTGATGTAAGCACTTAAAATGGGTGTCTGTTGGAAATATGTAAAAGCCAAGTTAATGTAATAAAAGCGTGAATTACTAATGTAATGGTGATAAAGCAAAACATATTAATGATTGTTATAAAATGAGTAATTCATTAATAATTAAAACACATATAATGTAATAACGCAAATAAAACAATCCGTTTTCATAAAGTGAGGGGAAAAAAATATTAAAGCCAATAAAACATTTAATTAGAAAAAACATTTTTTTTTTTTTTTTTATTGTTTGTTTGTTTTTCCGGTTTTCGACTTCGATTAAAACCGGGGTAATGCTCCCACATGACTGGCTGACCAGAACACTGCGTAAACGTGCCGATGTACAGGTGTTCCTAACGAATGCGGTCAACGAGCGCATGTACGTTTTTTAAAGAACTAAACATGCACAGACAAATCAGTGTGTTGGAATACTTTTAATACGTGTTAGTAGAAGTGTTATTCGTGTAAAACTTCGAGATACGTTCCATCCTGCTTTTTACATAATAAGATCAATCGCATTTCCACTTAGTTGAGCAACAGGAAATGTGGGCGGTTTTTTTTGCATGTAGCTGACATGCGAAGAGCGATGAAGAAGGTCTGTCAACCCACAAGAAGTGTGGAGATGCTGAGAGGGAGGTTGCTATGGCAACAGGTTTCTCAGAATAAGAAGTGCCTGCCAAACAAGGAGTGGGAATATAAGCAACCATCAAGGTTGCTTATATAATGGGAAGACAAACAAAATGTGACTTTAAAAAAAAATTAATAAGTAATAATAATCTTTTCCAGTGCTCATTGAGGGTCTTAAACGTTGGCCAAAATTTACCCCGTATTTTAAAAAAAAAATTTTTTTTTTTTTTTTTTTAACCTGACCTTCCGTCACGTAGAGAGTGTTGGATTTAAAAGAAACAGTTCCTGATCCTGCTTTTTGTCTCGCTTTAAATATTTTATATCGAGTTGCATGAGGGACGGCTCTGGTTCGTTCTCACCCCAGACCATCGTTAGTGGCATCGTTAACATTCTGGCCCTTATTTCTGTGCAGAATGCCCAGATTGCCTAGCAACCTTGTAACTGAAGACGAGAGGTTTTTCCCCGAAGTGTGTGTAGAAAGCCAGAGATTGAGTACAGCAGAGATTGGGTGGATTCTGTGTAAGAACCCCGAATAAGTCCGTATTCTCCAGAGGTTTTGGATCAGTGCTAAAGTTTCCAGCAGCCTGGTTTTCGGTTGAAAGCCGAGCATTCTGCGTGCACGTCATTGTGATCGGTGTGCGATATGATCTCTTTGTCCATGACCGAATGCCAGCACGCCGGTCCCGTTTGGTATTTGTGTCAGGTCGTGGCTGAACAGGTCATTAAAAATGCATTGGTGTAACAGGAGACCGCGGGTTTCATTTACGCGAGGCTTCACTCTGACGCGTAGAAAACCGATGCGCTGTAGTAAGAAGCGTAAGAAAGATTGCTATTCCGTAAGCATTGATCATTTGTATGCGTTTCTATCTGTTCGAGACATCAGATACTGAATAGTGTTTCAGAAACCGGTCAGGTCTTCTCTGGGACTTTCTGTAATGATGTGGTATGATGTCACAACAGTAAATACTTTTTCTTCAGCTATTTATTTATTTATTTTTAGACAGAATATGTTATTAGATTTACGTGATGGCCCGCTCACAGCTCCAGGGTCCCTGGTCTGACTCTGAGCACGGATTACCGTCTCTGCCGAATTTTATATGTTCTCAGTGTGCACGTGGACTTCCTCGGGGCTGCCTCCAGGCTTTCACATGGGTTTCCTCACACTGTTCATGCTGGTAGGCGGGTTGGCACCTCTGAATTGCCCCTAGGCGGGTGTGCGTGCGTTTGTGTGCGTGGATCCACTGTGACCCTGACCAGGATATTGCAGTAATTGAAGATGAATGAATGAACTTCTTGGATTGTTCGGTATATAAGAACAATGGAAAGTGGTCAAAATTCTAAAGCAATAACAAATGATTCAGATAGTCATGTGTATGCTTATAATTAATTGTTTGTAAATGATTTTTTTTTTTTTAAATGAATTAATGATTTGCATATATTTGTTTCAATACAGTCCCCTCCAAAATTATTGGAACACGGCTTTTATTGAAGCTATACGCTAAAGACGTTTGATCAGAATTTCAGCTTTCATTTCCTGATATTTACATCTAGATGTGTTAAACAACTTGGAACATGGGGCCTTTTGTTTGACCCCGCCCATTTTTATTTTCAGGTGATCAAAATGATTGGAGCATGTGACTGGCGGGTGTTTCTTGTTTGGCCTTGCCGTTCCAATACTTTCTGAGGGGACTGTATATCATAATAGGATGAAGGAAAGTATCAAAAGGTCACAAACTTGACTGGGAATGCGAGCATCGGGTAACTCGGTTGTGAGGACGATGCGTGATGAGATTCTGATCTTGAATTTCCTCAGATTGACATAGAGATAAATGGAGAGCCGGTGGATCTACACATGAAGCTAGGGGACAATGGAGAAGCTTTTTTTGTCCAGGAAATGGAGGTGCAGGATGTGAGTATTTTCACGAAGGGACGGTTTACACAAACAAAGAATCCCATTGCATCAATTCGCTTTATTAAAAGCAGTTTCACTTCTATTTAAGGAGTAATAATGTGAGTTGTCCCTAGAGCCTAAAGTACACTTCTGTCCAATTCAGGAGACAGTCCCAGCTCACCTGGTGACCTCTCCAATCCCCACTGAGAGTCACATGTTCTGGGTTGGGAACGATCGAGGTACGTCTCAGGGTCTAGACAACGACCCGCTGGACCTTGAGGAGCCTCCCGAGCCCCCCGTGCCCAGTACAGGGACAGCCAAGAAGAAGAAGAGGCGGAGAAAGAAGCATAAAATGGACCCTCGGCGTGAAGAGATGACTCCTCCTGCCTCTGTTGGTGCCTCTGCCAACACAGACGATATCTTCGAAATGGATCTGAGCACTGATGAAGAGGCCACTCCTAGCACTCGGTGACCAGTAACTTCACTAACTACATTTGAATTCATTTTTCTGTGCAGTTAACAGAAAATAAGATTTTTTTGCAGCGAATTTTATGTCATTTTTTCCCCCCCAAAATGGCACATTTTAGATCATCTTCAATTAGCACTTTAAAAGAGGTTGAACCTAGAGTACCAGCAGTTCGTCATTCTCCCGAGAGCTACCCTTATTCTGATGGAGACTGGCCATCTACTGACATGTAACTATATTCATTTGATCCCAACACACAAGAATGCGTACTCATAATCAAAGACATACTCTTGTGACACATAGTGTGTATCAGGAATTTACTTATCTCTGTTTTGCATTTACTCGTGTGTGTGTAGTCACGCCATGTCTGAGGCCTTCTCCCCCAAGAGCGACTCTGAGCTGGTGATCCGGCCCTCAGAGAGCATGCTGAAAATGGAGTCTCACATGCAGTGGACATGGGGAGAATTCCCAGAACCCACCAGGGTATGTGTGATGCCACATTTCAGCCAGTCCGGCACAAATTTCTTATCGTCTTTTTAAATAGAAATGGTTCAACACTTTAACTGAGATAAGAATGTTGGAGTTTTTCCTGTTCCGTCATCTGGGAAAGAGCCCACTGTTTAGAGGTCGACCGATAGTGGGTTTTACCGACACGACAACTAAGTTGGGCGGTACTTGTAGATAACCGTTTTTAAAATCGATACCGAATGAAAGCATTACACACAAAATAATATATTGCTGGACTATATTACAAAAATTAACAGTACTGACTGTACCATGCAGATGTTCTGTACTTTTTTTTTTAAATGAAATAAAAAATGTATATATGGTAACTATTAAGAAATATTCAAGTAAATAAAATATATACATCCAAACTGAACCACAAAGTCACACTCCAAGTAACAAATAAAAATATAGACATCCAAAACGAAACAAAAAAAAACACTTCATATAACACAACAAAATTTCAGAGAGAGTTTTTATTTCGCCTCTAGAGGCCGCTCTCGTACCAGGAAAAACGATCGGTGTTGAATTTTTTTGCCAATAACCGATAGTTTCAGCGATCGGTTTTGGTTAATTGGCGAAACCAATCCATCAGACGACCTCTACCGCTGTTACAACGGCACTGTAATTTCCCATTAGGGATTTTGAGTGTTTTGAATTTGAATCCTTTGATTAAACAGTGTGTTTAAATAGGAAAGGCGAGTCAGCTTGTTTCACACAATGATTTATAGCTTAGGGCTGCTTAATTCTTGATTCTCATTAGTCTTGATTCGTTTTTTATATCAGCACAGGGCTGACAGTAGTGCCAGCTGAAAGGCAACAGGTTTATATTAATGTGGGCTCACTGTAATATATGATTGTTTCTATAGTAACAGCTAATTCACAGGGACTACTAAGGTGGACGCACCACATGATCTAAGGATAATAGGATAAATCTTTAGATAAAATTCTTCAGATGGGGAAATTTCAACAGTTCTGTTTCGGCCTGGTCACGCAACTTGTCTCCCTTCCTCTCTAACTAAATGTGTGAAAGCCTACCCAGTATCTAACAGGTTTTTAGGTCTTTTATGCGATAACATGTACAGAGAGGTTCATAAGGTTCTTCACATGACAAGGTGTACCACTTATCTGTCGCCTTGCGTACGTTCTATCTACTTATCTTATGGCGTGACGCATCAGGTCAGAACACCCTGGCGCAGAGTACACTCACAATTAATACGGATCAGCATAAAGAGAGTAAAACCGATATTCCTTACTTCAACTCGAATGAGCAGGCTGGTTTACAAATGTAGTCGTTACAAAAGGTCCCTAAACAGGGACAAAAGGTCCTTAACCTTTACATAAGAATCCATCTGAACTCCATCCCGTTGACCTGAAGTTGACTTCAACCAACTGAAATACTTAACGTGTCATCCTGTTTTATTGCCCAATAACATAGGCAGTAAAATAGAGCTGTATAGATAAACACTACATCATTTCATTTTTAGCATAGTGTTATGGTAAACATGTTAAAAGTACTTTTACTCTTTACTAGCTACTGTATTTATAATGTCCAACGTCCTCACGTCGCAATAGGAAATGCAGTTATACTGATAGATTCACTGTGACCTGTTAGTGGCACATTCCTCCCCCGTTCTTTCACTTTCTATCGGTTTTTACTTTCTCTCAGTTACCCCCCTCTCTCTCTCCTTTCTTACTTTTTCTTTTTTTTTTCTCTTTTGTTTCAAATTGCATTCTTTCCCGAACATTAACCTGTAACTCCCAGCACCTGCCACCGGGTCCAGACTTGCATTGCTTACCGAAAAACAAACCCTGCAGTATATCTATATTTTTCCTGTTAGTTTTACTGAGTATTTCCTAAATGAAATGCTTTAGGATAAGGGGTTAAGCGCACTTCAGTTCTTTAATAGTGTAGTATAAACAGTCAGTATTGATTGCGCTGGAATTGTCGGCCTAATTATTATCGGATATACATCTCCGGGTTGTATTTGTAAATTGTCTGTAATGCCCGTCTTCAAAATATCTCCACTAGATGGCCAAAAAGGACAAGACAGAACTGCCCAAGACCGTGACCATAACGCCATCAGAGAACACTCACTTCAGGGTGATCCTGAGCTCTGAGGCTATGGAGCCTGAGGCTGGTGTGAAAGACATACTGGAACCTGCTCCCATGTGTACTATTGTAAAGCCTGAGCCTCGTACTCCAGCTACCCCTATCACCTCGCTGATCTCTTCTGACTGTGTAACCACCTCCACGCCCTCAGAGCCACATACTGCCGCCCCCAGCCCTCAGGGTGGAGCCATGATGGATGTCTGCCCAAAGACAGACTCTCCTTCCAAGAAGAAAGGTGAACTGATTGTAATCTTATTGATGGGCTTGTAGTGGCCACTGTAATCATTGTCTCTTTTATCCTTCGTAAAGCCGTTCCAATCGGTAGTAACATTTTCAACGGACGCCGACAGAATGTAGTTGGTGCTTAATTTGCAGCATTTACACTTCTTGATTAGATCCGAATCAGGCAGTGTATGGCGGTGAATTTACGGTTGAAGTTCTCTGGCTTGACGTTCCTGTGTTCTCTAAGGCTCATGATGTTGGTACAAGTGATGTAATTGCATTGACTGGAGACTGCTGAACCGTCAGTGTTGCTAATTTAAGAGCATTTTTCTTTTCTATTTGTTGTTCAGGAGTACCAAAGAGAAGTCAGCATCAGGGGCCTGAGGATATCTACTTAGATGATTTGAAAGTGCTTGAGCCTGATGTGGCTGCACGCTACTTTCCCAAGAGGTACACCGAAGCTAATGACTTGCATCCTGTGGCTTGTTTAAAATGCCACGTCTTGTCTTTCTTTGCGGCGACATCTGAGTCGGCAAATTAAAACTCTAATCCTGGATCAGCCTTTTCAACTTTTTAGTGCTAGCTGCTTTGTGAACATAGCTGACTGTGCTAAGCATGGGATCTGTTTTAAAACTTGAGGAGAAAACTTACCGCTGTGTGTGTGTGCGTTTGTATACGCAGTGACTCAGACGCCAAGCACTGGATGGACTCAGGGATGCATTCAGGTTCTCAGTCCCCTCAGTCAGTGGGCAGCGCTGCAGCTGACAGTGGAACAGAATGTCTGTCTGACTCGGCCTCTGACCTGCCCGACGTCACCCTCTCTCTGTGTGGCGGGCTTAGCGAGAATGCCGAGATATCCAAAGGTACACACACTACATTTGGTTGGTATTCTCCATGTTTGGAGAACGTGGTTAACATCATGTTAACGTTTTGTTTTATATCCCTCTTTTTTTTTTCTTCTTTTTTTTTTTTTTAAAGAGAGGTTTATGGAACATATCATCACTTACAATGAATTTGCTGAGAATCCCGCCATTATAGACAATCCAAATTTAGTGGTGAAGATAGGGAACAGGTAGGGAGCATTTTTAATCCTAATAAAATGATACTTAAAAGTTCAAACAAACAAAAAAAAATCCTCATCATTGTACTTATTATTCGATAGTAAATATTTAAAATGCATTTCCCTCGCCACAGATACTACAACTGGACATTAGCTGCACCGTTAATTTTAAGCTTACAGGCTTTCCAGAAGAATTTACCCAAAGCTACAGAGGAGGCCTGGGTTAAAGAGCGGATGCCGAAGAAGTCTGGACGCTGGTGGTTCTGGCGGAAACGAGCAGACAGCACTATCAAACAGGTAACGCTGTTAAAATTACATCACCACTAGAATTATTGGCAAATTAGTAGTAATAATGAGTGAGAAGAAGGTAATTTAAAAAAAAAAAAAAAAAAAAGAGAGAGAAATGTTTGTGTTTAATTAACTTAATCACCTAACCTGTAACTGAAACAAATGTATTCTAAGGGGGAAAAAAAAGTACTTTTTAAACCCACAAATAATTAGCACTCTGCATTTAATATGTTTTGCAACTATGCCTTGCTAACTGAGCCTTCTCGTATAATGAGAGCAGGGAAAATACAGCGCATGGAATCTGAAGCACTCGCTAGAATTTCTCCAGATCCTCCATTATCTCTTATTGATGCTCCTCTTCAGCTCACCTCACATTTTTTATATAGGGTTGATAAGTCGGGGGACTGGAGTGAACCAGATTCGTGTAGATTTTGATGTGTGTTGTGTATCGCTGGCCGTCTGGAAGATCCAGCCATAAACCAGTTGTAGTTTCTTGGCAGAGCCAGTCACAGAGAAAGGGCTTTCTTCTGGCATGCCTTCCTTGTAGTTTGTTGGCATAAAGGAAGGTGTAATTATAGATTTGGGCAGTGGGTGATCCTTAAATGCTGCCATCTTCTTCAAATACCTAGCTGTGAGGCTTGATGAAATTTTTTTGCTTCTCTATCTTTCCTCAGAATACTCTGGTGTCCTCTTCTAAACAGATTTGTTACAGATCTAGTTGTCTAGTTAAACAGCTGTAGTTAATTAAACTTACTTTCGGCTTTGCCGGGCGAGTTGTTTCTGTAATTCTTGGCACAAAAAGCGACGAGCGATGTGTGTGTTAACATCCGAGACTCCTTTATTTGCTCTGAAGCCTCTTCAGTCGCTCGCCCATCAGTGTCTGATTCAGTGTCTACGTCCGTCCTGCAGTTCGGTAATTAGGACTCCGTGGTGTGTGGAGTTTTACAGGCGCAGCGATGATGGATATAAACAGAGCAGGCAGCTCATTACTCTCAAGGTTTTTCATTAGGAAGAAATTGAAGGGCTGTTGATTTGCAGAATTCAAGGCACGAAGAGCTCGTGTTCTCATTCACTTGGGTCTTTTGTGGTGTGTGATTTTGAGACAAAAAAAAAACAACAACCTGTTTTTCCTGAAGGAATGAATTTGCGTTTTGTGAATCATTTGATTGTGCAGTAAGCAGCTGTCTTGTCTGATATGTCTTCCTTTGCTGTGCTGTTTTGCCTTCAGTCTGAGAATGCAGGAAAACTGGAGATGAAAGAGGAGCAACTGAAAGAAGGAGACGCCTCCCTGGGGAATGATCCCTGCAAGTAAGACACCATGTCTCCTCCTGTCGCATAGCTTGCTGTCGGTGTGGGTTAAAGGGCAGAATTTCAGCATGGTACGTTAGACACACCCAGACAGAAATGAAAGTGTAAACAAAGGTGAAGATAAAACAAGATATATGACATTGTGTTAAACAGAATTATGCAGCGGTAGCTCAGTGGTTAAGACTTCTGATAGGAAGGCTGTGAGGTCAAATCCCAGTACTGCTAAGCTGCCACTGCCGCCTGAACCTGCAACTACTCAGTTGTAAAAAAGAAGAAAAAAAAAAAAAGAGTGATAAATCTAAGTCGTTCTGGATAAGAGCATTCGCCAAATGCCGTAAATGTTAAAGTGACTATAATACCCCCAAACCCCCCCCCCCCCCCCCCCCCAAGACGACCCGAGTTGCTGACTGGAAGTTTCCCAGACTCGCCTTGCAGTGACCCAGCCTAGTTTCTTTTAGACTTGAGCTCTCTTCGGTTTCAGGGACGACTAAATGTGGAACTAGCGCACGCCAGTACATGTAATTCTCTGACCAAAGGATTACTGTTTGTTCAGAGTGGAGTCCAGAGAATCCTCCAGTGATGAGGAGGGGAAGGAGGTCAGCGCGGCCGCTGCCTCCCTGGAGCGCTCAGCTCAGACCGAGCCTCAGCCTCAACCTCAACCTCAAACCAGCATGCACTCCTACAGGAAGTCCCTGCGCCTCTCTTCCGACCAGATTGTGAGTCTTCTTTAACTTGACTTCTATCCTAATGTGAATGGCGTTCTATTTCAACTAGGAGCTTTCTCTAATGTGATAAAACTGGTCAAGTAATACTAGATAATATTCCCATAAACTTCCAACATGTATGAGATCCTGGCCTCTTTGAGTCTTCTTCCTGTTTATATTTATTTGAGGAAATTTGCACATTTCTCAAACGCCATGCTATGTATGTTATCCATTCATATATTCATTCATTCTGTTCATTTATGTGAAACCGATCTTAATAAAAAAATAGGCTATGGAGATGAGCAGTGAGGTTACGAAAGCATAAAAGCTATTCCTTTTTTTTCTTTCTTTTTTTTTTTAATTGTTGTTTTTTTAAATTAGATTATTTAAAGCATGTAAACTGGTCAAGACTCTGACTTACCGTAAGTTACAAGACTGTTCCCCTAGAAGCTGTACGTTTGTCTAATTTAACTTTTTTATGAATTGTTTTTCTTTGCCTAGTCCTGGTGAATTACCACTACCCATAATCCCAAGGTTAAATCCACTAATTAGAGAAGAGGCTGTAACCATGGAAACAATAATGGAAGGAATTCTAACTGGTCTCACTTGGGAGGTTGCACTATAATTGGCTATCCACACGTGTGTTTGTGTTTGTGTGTGTGTGTGTGTGTGCACATGCATGCACTGGTTTCTGACATATCGACAGACACTTGAACGGTGTGAAATGGAATTTTTGAATTAGACAATTCTCCATCACTAAATATGACCAAAAACTGCTTACTCTCACAGGAAGTGGCCATTTGACTGACATTGCAACCCGCCCTTTTGGCAAGCATGTTTACTCACCATAATATTCTTCAAAGCTCTTAAAAAACAAAAACAAAAAAAAAAAAAACTGCTGGATGTCTAGCTTGTGTCTGCTACTGGAAGGTGTCGGTGGTTATTACTGCAGCGTCAATTAGAACAAGAGAGCTTTTACTAAATTGAACCAACTGGAGAAGGTGATTCGTTCACTGCGATACTTCTAAAACTTTTTTCGACTTTGTAGATTTGTTTTTCGTTAATCACTTAAATGATTGCACCTCCCTGGGTAAAACTAAGCTTAAAAAGTGTTATAGTTACGAGCAGGAAAATCCATTTGCCCTGATCCCTTAGCTCCTGTGTAAGTGGTGTTAAAAAGCTCCAGCCTTTTAGGCTTTGCTAATCAATATGTCCAGAAATGTACGAGCTCTTCGTCTAATGCCCTATTAAAGGCTTCTCTGTGAAAATAAGTTGATATTATCTATCCCATAATCTTTCGCTGCCCTTATTTCGACTAATATGCAGCCCAGTGAATCATTTTGAAGGGATTGTGTAATGGCCGTTATTTTGATTAGAGCTCCCTCTCCTGGCTTCAAATCATCTCAACCAATTAGCTATTAAAGAAGCTTGCGTTAGTAGTTTTAGTACATACTTGAAATGAGTAATGGATCATTAATACTTGGCAGTAGGTTGCAATTTGGTCATATTTGTTCTCGTACATTTCAACCGAAAAAAAGAGTAAATAACTAACACAATCCTCATTTGGTATAATATGTATGTGCTGCCAAAACGAAATACGCATGTATCTGTGATTTTAGCTGTTTAACTATGTATTACATCTAGGAAATTAGAGGCGTAACATTTCATACGATGTTACATTAGGAAAAGAAAAGTAATGTGATGTAATGAATGTCTCTGTGTCACAGGCCAAGTTAAAGCTGAAAGAGGGGCCTAATGATGTCACCTTCAGCATAACCACCCAGTACCAGGGCACATGCCGCTGTGATGGCACTATCTATATGTGGGACTGGGATGACAAGGTCATCATTTCTGACATCGATGGCACCATTACAAAGTAGGTGCTTCAGTGATGCACACCTTTTTTTATTTTATTTATTTATTTATTTGTTTTTTTTGTCCAAAGCTGTTTTAGAATGGAGAGCATGGATGAAGCATGATAAAGTGTAATGTTGTCGCTTTTGCTGGGCCACTTGCCGTTATAAATAAATCCTTGTTTGTGAAATTTTCTCAAGACCAGTCACTTTTCAAGTTAGTCAACACATTCAGCTAGAAGGATAGAGAAATCAAGAGCCATACAGTGTGTAAATGTCACTTTTAACAGCTCACTTACACAATAATGCACAATAATGAATGGGGCACCAGGTCTATTCATGGAGGAAAAGCCAATCAGTTGGAAACTATAAGTTGAAAGAGATTGAGTGTGCGAATGAATAGCAGTTCACTCTAGTACAGCTTCTAATTTCATAAGTCACCCTGTTTTCACGGTCTAATGGATACGGTCTTATTGAATAGTGCTGAGTTTGATGGCGCTTTCAGCACTAATATTAGCTCAAGGCCAGTCGGGGGTTTTAAAGTTTTAATTGCAGCAAAGGCGGATATAATGTGCTTTTTTATTTTTATATATATATATATATATATATATATATATATATATATATATATATATATATATATATATATATATATATATATATATATATATATATGTGTGTGACATAAAAGACAGTGCTCTCTGCCTCTGTTCTCATGGAACGATGGGTGGGCAACGTAGAAAAGAAAAACGACTGGGGCTTATTATTTCTGCGGCATCAGTGTGGCAAGAGCAAGGCCACAGGTTCGGACCAGGCGGAGGACGTCACCATAATGAGCCAATTTAAATCCAGCTCTTCTGCACTGCCACCTGGGCTGTGCACCGGATAATATGTTAAAATCAGGGAGAGGTTCCTCGTTAGCAGATTACATGGTTTAAGCCTCATCCAAGAAGTGAAAGATCTCTCTGGGGTTTTTTTTTTTTTTTTTTTTAAACCTTTTGTTAATTCTTCAAAGAAAGCGACATTTGCGTGGCTATATTTAGACATAGAGCTCTGGCTCCTTGCTGACTGTGTGCGCGTGTGTGTGTGTGTATGTGCATGTACAGATCAGACGTGTTTGGGCAGATTCTGCCTCAGCTGGGGAAGGACTGGACTCACCAAGGCATTGCCAAGCTTTACCACTCTGTCGCTGAGTGAGTTGGTGACAGATTCATTTTTGTCTTATTACACTGTGTCAGATAGACCACAAAATAGTCAGACCAGGACCACAACGTTTCATTGATTTGTACTATCATGTTTACCCTCATGTTTTTTTGTGTGTGCTGTGCAGGAATGGCTATAAGTTTCTGTATTGTTCAGCACGAGCTATTGGCATGGCCGATATGACTCGTGGCTATCTGCAGTGGGTGAACGATGGTGGCACTATTCTGCCTCGCGGACCCCTCATGCTTTCTCCCAGCAGCCTCTTCTCCGCATTTCACAGGTACCACACCTACTCAAACTACAAAAAAGGTGTCTCCTGAGTGGTGTAACAGGGGGGGGGGGGGGGGGGGACGTTCGTAATGTTATCATAAGATTCCTGTTGTCCAGGAGGGATACCTCTCTCTCTCTCTCTCTCTCTCTCTCTCTCTCTCTCTCTCTCTCTCTCTCTCTCTCTCTCTCTCTCTCTCTCTCTCTCTCTCTCTCTCTCTCTCTCTCTCTCTCTCTCTCTCTCTCTCTCAATCATAGTAAGACTAACCAGTCATGAACATCTCTGAGCTTGTGTATGTAGAACAGGGCAGTTAGAGCTTCCTTGGTGGCTGGGTTCACATTTCTCAAAGGCCTTCATCCTTCCCGGTTGGTAGATGTTGTGTGATTGCGCAAGACCTAAGGACTCGCACTAGCCAGTGGGTGGGAATTGACAAATGACCAAATTGAGAGAAAATGATTTAGAAAATGTGATGGAATATTCAGGAGACATTAACTGTAGGATGAAGCTTCAGTCAAGTGTACGTTTCTTCCTACCAAGCCTTTTTAAACACGGGCATTTTTATTAGTACATTTTATATAGTACTCTCAAGACGTGACACGATGCTGGGCCGCACATTTACATACACAGATATTCCTGAATTGTAAGTAGCGTGCAGTCCATAAAGTGTACAGCCTACTGAGATTTTGTGTTCTTTTCCTTTTACAGAGAAGTGATCGAGAAAAAGCCCGAGATTTTCAAGATTGAATGTCTTACTGACATCAAGAACCTGTTCCAGTCCAACAAGCATCCCTTTTATGCTGCATTCGGAAACAGGACCAATGTGAGTCGGATTGTAGTAAGCTCTGTTTGCTATATGCTTGTTGGAAATGCATTTTGCATTTTTTAAAAATTATTATTATTATTGTTAGCTGCTGTTGGCAAGTGTGATGTGTGCATTGAGGTGTGCTGTCTGCCATGCAGCTTGCATCAGCTGGGTGGCAGGATGATTGAAAAACAAAATGGCAGTATATCATAAATGGCAGTTCAGATATTGCTTATGGAATGGCTGTATTTGGGGCGTGCAAAATGGATATATTTATAACTTTGGGAGAGTTATTGGGAGACAATTGCCCATGTACAGTACTTGTAATTGCCTGCAGAGGGCAGCATTTCCAACAAGTATATAACATGGCTACATGCAATGTCACTTGAGATTCCTTTTTGAGGCATTCTTTACTGAAAGTGAAAACATAACTTCAGTTAAGAATGCTTGCTTTAGGATAATTAACAGTATTGATAAAGACGAGAGTTTATCAAGGGTTAACAAGCAGCTCAAGAACTTACGAAGACAGCACAGAGATTTAAAGTGAACAGAAAGATTTGTCACCATGAGCATTAAAATCCTTGTATTGGTGATACTTTCCCTGGGTGGAGAGTGTCATTAAATTATTGGCTGCTTTTACAGACATGATTGCATCTGTTTTTCTGTCTAAAATTTGTCTTAGGGAATTTGTTTACATACTCGGTGGAAAGATGTTCTGTAATGTTCCACAGCCTGTCACATAAGTCTGGCTCGCTTTCTCTTTGTAGGATGTTTTCGCCTATAAGGAGGTCGGAGTGCCTGTTTGCAGGATCTTCACCGTCAACCCTAAAGGAGAGCTCATTCAGGAGCAGACCAAAGGAAACAAGACCTCGTAAGCATGCCTACTTCTTCCATCTGCAGTGCTGTAATCGAATTATCCCTTGGAATCCAGTTAAGGCTGTTCACTGCGTTCAGGACTCAGTCTTCCTGCTTTCATAACCCTTGAACTCTTCGAAAAAGAAGAGAAAAGAGGGGGTTTATTTAAATTAAACCGATTACATCGTTCTACCTTCTGGGGGTTTGCGACAAACTTTCAGCAAGGAATCCGGTTCAGAAAAGACACATGTTCAGCACTGCCTTTAAAAAAACAGCAACATACATTACATTAAATTTTAAAGTTTTAACCCTGGAAACGTTCGGTACAATGTTTTGGACCTCGGACCTCGGCTGAATTGCACAATTCTTGCTACACCCTGTATAAGTAATATTTTATTTCTCTGGTTATTTTTCAGTCAGAACGTTGTTCACTGTGAGCAATGCTTCATCTTCAATCTGTTCAGCTTCAGTTGCTGAGAGTACATCATTTTTTCACTCGTTAATCAATTCTAAAACAGTTTGCTGACACAAACAAACATACACTGGATTGCGTGTGCACTTGATCTGCAAGGTCAAGTTTTTAAAATTTTTTATTATTTTTTATTTTTTTACATATTTCTTCGATTAGTTTCACTGTAGTTACTGAATAATTCATTGTACTTGGTGAATTATTATGCTTTAAGGCAGATTACTGAATAATAAGATGGGACTTAAAGGGATTAACATTATTTTTCTCTGTACACTTGCTTTATTTGCTAAATGACTTTCATAAATTCCCTTGCAATATTCTCTCGCATTAGGCAGAATTCCCTAGCGTTAGGCAGAATTCCCTAGCATTAGGCAGAATTCCCTAGCAGAATTCCCTAGCATTAGGCAGAATTCCCTAGCAGAATTCCCCTTGCATTAGGCAGAATTCCCCTTGCATTAGGCAGAATTCCCTATCCGATTCCCATAGCACTAGGCAGAATTCCCATAGCACTAGGCAGAATTCCCATAGCATTAGGCAGAATTCCCATAGCATTAGGCAGATTTCCCTAGCAGAATTCCCCTTGCATTAGGCAGAATTCCCCTTGCATTAGGCAGAATTCCCCTTGCATTAGGCAGATTTCCCTAGCAGAATTCCCTAGCATTAGGCAGATTTCCCTAGCAGAATTCCCTAGCATTAGGCAGAATTCCCTAGCATTAGGCAGAATTCCCCTTGCATTAGGCAGAATTCCCTAGCCGAATTCCCTAGCATTAGGCAGGATTCCCCTAGCATTAGGCAGATTTCCCTAGCAGAATTCCCTAGCATTATGCAGAATTCCCATAGCATTATGCAGAATTCCCTAGCATTAGGCAGAATTCCCTAGCAGGTTGTATTATGTTCCGGAAGGCCACATGTATTTATGTGTGTGTGTTGTCATTTCTGTGCAGGTACAGCAGGCTGAGCGAGCTGGTGGAGCACGTGTTTCCGTTGCTGAGTAAAGAACAGAGCTCGGCGTTCAGCTTCCCCGAGTTCAGCTCATTTTGTTTCTGGAGGCAGCCCATCCCCGAGATCAACCCAGACGACTTGCTCTCATAGGCTAGACATGCCCTCAGTCTCTGTCCGTTTGCCATCGTATGGACTGAAGTAATATTCCTCCAAGATAATTTTAGGTGTAATCCTTGCAAATCCAAAAGTCTTCGCTACCTGTAGCTGCACTCTAACCAGCTGAGGCTAGTTCTGTTGTAAAGGATTGTACAAAATCCATCTGCACATCCAAAAAAAAAAAAAAAACCCACAACTGAACGATGCCTCGCTCTCCCCTTTAATCTAACGTCCACGTAGAACTGTGGGGGAGGTGATGGTGCAGTTTTCCCTCATTGTCTCACACATCAGGGATATTTGAAGCCTGCCTGAATGCTAAGGTCTCTAATAGATACTCTTATTTCAAAGTTTCCAGTTTATTGTGTATGTGTGTGTGTGTGTGTGTTAATTATTTCATAAAAATAGGGTATTTATAGCCTTAGTGCTTGTCTGTCTGGTCTGATACTGGTGGACAATTTAACAAGGGTTTTTTTTTCTTTCTTTCTTTTTTTTTTTTTTTTTTTTTTTTGCCCCTCCAGGACCAGCATAGGTATTTATCTCTGCTGTGGTGGTCCAGCGTAGGCTGGTGTTTACAGTCCTGTGGCCTAAGCACTTAACTAGTTGCCATGTGGGTACAACAATGCAGTGTGTTTAGTAGGAAACAGAAAATGAGTCATGTGGGAGAACATGTAGGACTAATTAACGAGATATTTATTTACAATTGCTAATTTATTTTGTTCGCTAATAATTAACTATTTGGTGGCAAGTTGATTATAATGACTAACGTGCACTGCCTCTAATTTTGCGGTGAAAGAATTCCTGTCTGACTTTGTGTCTGTGATGAGGTTTGATCAGAGGCTTTCTTGAATGCTGATGCTGCTATCAAAGTAAGCCGTGCTGGTGAGCTCGCCATTTTTTTTTTTTTTTTTTTTTATATATCCTTTTTCGCAGCGCCTTCAGTTCGACGGTGCATTTAGGCTTTTAGTCCTGCTGGAAAAGCCCTGAGCACTGAGCAAGGCTTCCTTCCATCTGTTTTCCAGGTGTTTTCCACTCGTTAACAATTTCATTGTCTGGCTGCTTTATAATGCCTTACCGATCGCACTTTCAGCGGCAGCCAAGAGAGCGCCACGGATCAGCTTGCAGTTAATGAAGGGATGGCCTTAGTGTTGGAGACTTTTGCATGGAAGGGTTTAAAAGCCTCCCCCCTCCCCAAACGAGGCTAAATTAAGACTTGAGTGTTTTTGAACTGCACTACACGTGAAACATCCTACTTAATTTGTGTGATCAAAGAAATAAGACCTGAAACGCTAGTGGATTTTGATCTCCCCAAGATGACTAGTTCTAACGTGTACTGATTCTGTAGCTTTAACCTTAGTTGACTGTTTTTTTTGTTTTTTGTTTTTTAAATCACACTAGTATGTTGTAGTAGTGGTATTAGTTCAGCGTCTTGAGATATTTTCAAACGTTCAGGTCTATAGGTAAATGATGTTTTTGCACTGAGCAAGACAGCCTATCAGTCTGGTCTAGCAGAGCCAATGTCAGTGTTTTTGATGAAACCGATCGCAGCTGCAATCTTCCGACCCACGATTCTCTGTTGCCAAGTGAAGGAGCACATCCTCGTCGTGAATAGTTGGTTAATTAGCAAAAGCTGGTCTTTGCCTCTGTGTAACCGAAACAGTGTGTTTACATGTATTTGTTTCTAGGTTCCCTTTTTAATTTTGGGCGTAGAGCACTGTGTTGGGTAGGCATGCACACCGACTCTGAGCACAATAGCGGGCGATTTATTTACAATAGGATATTCGTATGAGGTAACCGTTCTTTCGAGGGGAATTCCCTGGTTGTTTGATTTGTTTATGCACAAATGTATTATCACATTTGTTTTTTGTCTTTATGAAGTGTAGAAGTGAAATCTGTCTGTTAATGATTAACAAAGAGATCCCATTCTTTCTATGAAAGTAATACTTCTTGTGTGGGATGGACACACTCATCTATAGTTATAAAAAATAAAAAAGTGGGGAAAAAAAATTATATATATATCCATAGATATATATTACTTTGGAACCGATCATTTATTGTTCATTACTCTTTTGCGTTCTTGCCCTTAATTTTTATAAGCTTTTATTTGTTGACGTATGCTCTTTGTGGTAAACCTTAGACTTGGATTGTATTGTTTTCAGTGTCAAAAAGATAAATAAATATATCAAATTGAGCATTACTGCATCTGAACACTCTAGATACCTTTAGGTGTATACTTACTGTATGGGTTTTTTGTTGACACAAATCTATTAAAATGCATTTATTATCAACGTTTGATTGTGTCACTAAGCAACGTCTCCTCTCCCCCCCCACCCCACCCCCCCTTACATTTCCTTCAGGAGGATGTTTAGATTTCATTTGAAGGATTGGAGGACAAGGGTAGACAGTGGAGAGGAAAAGAGGTACAGGCAAGCGAGCGGTCGAATGAAACGAATGCTGGAGATTGTGTGGTTTAATCAGATTTGGGAGATTATCACCTCAGGTCAAACATTTTCTTCATTTAAGGAGCTGCAGAAAAATGAATATTTTCATGTTTTTTTTTTTTTCCCTTATTGCCTTGTCCAGCAGTGTAATAAATAAGATGGAATGTCCAACCTAAAGGCTGTAGAGTTTGTATAAAGGGAAATAACTCTTCTCTAGGAATGGGATTTGGGGGATTTAACAGTTTTGTGGGGGGGGGGGCAGGCATCACATTAAGAAGTTCGTTTCGAATTCCTGAAATGGCGTGAATCGCTAAATTTACAAATCCAGCTGTTCTACTCAGTGTTGGACAAAACAGTAGAGCTCGTTATGGCATTGTTTACAATGCAGATATAAACAAACCCTTTAATGCTTTCTGGGGCTGATTGCAGAGTCTTGCATTTAGCACTTTATCTATTCTAAATCGTTTCTATAGTAACGACATAGACAGGGACTTATGCGCCACACATATGGATTTAAAAAAAAAAACGTAACTGTTGATCACGTGAGGTTTTCAGTGAAGAGACGTTTATTTAACAGTTTATGGAAGGAGTCTCCAGTGTCGGTGTTTTGTAACAGTCAGAGGTAAAGCCATACGTTTACAGTTTCTGAGATGGGGGCATATTTTCGGTTTCTTGGTAACATGACGAGCCGTGTTATTTGTCTTCAGGAGAAAGGGGGAAAAAAAAAAGACACTGGTGAGGGAACAACTGTTCTAAGTAATAACGAAGGCTAACTAATATGTTCGGTAAACACTGCATGACATTAAAGGTAACTAGAAACGCTTGAACGCACGACGTGTTCGTTAATAAATAAAAATTGCAATCTTTGGTTAATTCCTTTTGGTATAAGAGGAATAAAACACTTTGGGAGGTGCTGTCTTCAGAGTGGTAATGACATCACAACACTTATTGTTTATTATTATTGTCTTATAACAGCACACCCTGTTTTATTCCTTTTAGATATAGCAAAATAAAGGCATTTATAATACTGCTTATTGATTTGTAATGAAATGATTCTATTCGCTCTGGTCTTTTGATCAACCGCATTTTTATATTAAAAGGTGCAGTGTAAGTAAATACATTATACAATGGAAATATGTGAAGTATGACTAAATATGCACTGCTTTTTCATGGTACAACCATGCAACGTGTGGCACTTTTTCTCAAGTCGAGCCAAAGCCCAGCAGTGAGTTCCTTGCAGTGTCGTCTGGCTCGCCGCAAGCTGCCATGTAAATGCGGAGAGCTGCACAGCCGGGCAGTCCTCTGCAGCGCTTGTTTGTTTGTTTTATTTCCTGGATGTTATCTGTGAACCTGAGTGGAATAGAGGAAGATACCGCTGAACGTGGAGAGTATCTCTTTGGCCTCCGAGAGGGCGAGGGTTCCAGCTGTGCGCACTAGTGCGACTCGATCTCCTGCACGCAGCGACAGGATTAGGCTGAACGAGACAGAACTACCACACTGACAAGGCCTTGATGCGTGCTGCCCATTGTGTCCTCCATAACCTGCTGAATCTAGCTTCTGCACGCTGCGCTCAGACACGGATAGTACAGCCTCCAGCCGCTCGTGCCGAGGAGCTGTCAGCACGGCCGAGATTAGATAACGACCGTTCGTTGGCGCCGTGAAGATTCCTGCAGAGTAAGCAAGGAGAGATTACTTTCCTGCCAATTATGACATGTACTGGCTGTTCCGTCTTAAGGTAGTGTATCCTTAGTCCTAAATGGTTAAAACATGGGTTTTAAATGAAGAACCTTAATAGAGTCATTGAAAAAGCAGATCTGTTCCCTGTGTTTGTTTGTTTGTTTGTTTGTTTGTTTATTTATTTATTTATTTAGTATACCTGTTTGGGGATTGTAGTGTCCTCCGTCGTTAACTAGCACTCTATTAAAACGGATGATGCCAAAATCTCCCAAAAACTCTTGGTGTGTGAGGCCAGCGGAGAAAGAGAAAGGCTCTACAAACGCGTTTCTCTCAGACGACACTGTAAAAGAGGCACAAGTGTAGCCTGTTAGTGTAGTGGAAAATAATAACAGATTTACATAGAGTGAGCTGTTTCCGATCTACCTGGTCTTGCAACAAGCCTTTGTGCAGGATTCCATAACACCTGGGAAGCTAATGGAAAAATATAGAAAAGTCATATTGATTAAGGACAGAGTAAAGCCAACTATATGGCTCACCTTGAGAGACGAAAGGTTTTTTTTTTTTTTTTACCAGCGATCGGGTGGGGTTTATACGCCACCGGATTCACGGGGGAATAGCCTGCGGTGAAGGTGCAAGACAACGATATAAGCATTTCTAGATTTAACGTAAAACACAGCAGACAGAAATTGATATCCCGTGTGATCTCTGACCTGGTGCACCTGCGAATCCGTTAATGGGTTTGCCTAAGTCGGGGGATCCACGCTCCCGGCGAGACGAGACTCTCTGTGCGTATCCCGGCGGTCCGGCCACTCCGGTCAAGACGACTGGTTTATGAGGCTGTTGGTGTGGGCTTGAAGGCTGCAGAGGGGCATAAGGCTGGCGTGGGTTTGAGGGCTGGTGTATATATATACGAGGAGTATTGGGCACTGTCCTCTGAGGTATCCGCACAGGAATGTGGATCTCAGGAATCCTCGGTGGGAATACACTCCTTGAATCAGGGAGAGTACTGGGTTTCTCCTGCTTCACTGGCACTCCTGAGAAAGAGAGGATCGACAGAGATGACTCATCTTGTGATTGGGGAGGGGGGGTTAGATAAAACTCTCGTTCAGAGAATACATGACACTCACATGGATAAATCAGTCATCACAAATGAAAATTATGAAGGGAGTGAACTAGATGACTAATCTCATAAGGATGTGCATTGGGGATGTAACACAATACGGACGCATTATTCGGATTGAACAGAAGTACCGAAGAGATACAAATACAGAAAGTGTTCGGAGACGCACTGTTCTTTCTTTCTTTCTTTCTTTCAAGGAAAGCTTGCCAGAACAGTTCACAGAACATTTGGTTACGATTAGAGGTGTGCTTCAGGACTGGGATCCCACAGGATGCAACCAAAAAAGTGCAAGCAATCAGATATAAAACTCATGTTTTAAAAAAAAACAACAACAACAAAGACTCCAGATATTAATGTAACGCAATGTATTAACCACTTTCTATCATTCTTAACCGCATGGTCAAGGTTGTGTTGTTTTAAACTAGGCTGCTAGTTTGTTTATATTTTTGGGAGTACGTAGAGCTGACTAAATCGTTTAGAATGTATCGCAGGCGGGTATAAACTGAAACAATAACGAACCTGTTTTGTATGCATGTCTAGTTGAGAACAGTTCTGCACCAGGGTGATGTAGCTGAGGAACTGTTAGGACACAATTCACATATCATGCTGACGGTGCTTTTCCAGTGTGGCCAGAGACAAAGTAGGGTTCATATATATAGTAATAATTTAAAAAAAAACAGATGAGACATTGCTTTACACCTGAAATACACACGTGTTTCTAATCAACTTTATTTTGGTATTTAGCCCAACATTTGAATTCTCTAGATGCTGTGTAGATTTTTGTTCTGTACAATCATACCTTCATTTCACTACTATAATTTCAATAATAAAGGGCAGAAATCCTGAGTGTTTAGCCAAAAGGAAGAGTACACTTCCGTTAGTGGCTAAATTTTAACTACCGTCAGCAGCCTCACACTGTGAGGTTTCCTCAACCTAGCATGTGGTGTTCATCACACAAGGGTTTAGTCAACGCCGTAATTGCATCTTTTTCTTCCTGCTTACAACCAGCACGAGTAAAACAAATCAACAGCTGAAATCCCATGAGCGCGCTACGAGAAGTCTACACCCGCCCGATTTCCTGCGTCAGCACCGTTCGTAACGCCAGGTATCTCAGAAACACACACGTAAAGCCCATTTCCCATGAGATAATTGCTATCTAACTGTTTCCCACGGGGTCTGCTTGGGACGCAGAGGAAATCACAGGCTACTTTGCGCAATGGCTCAGCATACTACACACAGATGTGGCATCTTAACCAACAGTGATTCACTAAGTAAGAGCGTATCGAGCCAAAATTAAACCTGTTTCTGGAAATCTACCTTCCAGGCTGATTCAGGTTCCCTAATCCAACACATCCTGATAAACACGGTCAGCTGTATTGGATTATGAAGTGAACTCTCTAGAAAGATCTCTGGGAACAGGGTCGGTGATTGCTGCTGTAAAAGTATGTTTTAGACCGTAGTGTTGACTCAGACGTGACGCTTGTTTATGGGGAGAAAGTCAGGGCTTGTAAATGCTTGGTTTAGGGAGGTTATGTTTACAAATGACCAAGATGGGAAGATCCGATTGAAATGGGATAATTGAAAAAAGACATCAGAAAATGTTGCGTCCGATTTCAGCCATTAGCTTGGAAGGCATAACAGAAGGAAGGAACTGGCAGTGTTTTCTCTCCCCCCCCCACCACCCACCCCACCCCGTCTCTCTCTCTCACACACACATACAGTGTTATTAACAACCACAGTTCTGCACCTTGCCCTGATGGTCAGACCTTAGTGAAGTAATCTCACTCTTGGCCTGATCCAATCTGAAAACATCCAGATGGGTCTCTGGACCCTGACTCAGAACTTTGACCCAGCTCTTATTCTCCACTTATTTTCTCCACAGTTATAGTGATGCTAAAAATAGTCACACATCTTAAAGCTGGTCCGTTCACCTCTACACAATGCACACACACTGGGAGAGGGTGAGAGATACCCTGGCATTCTCTACTGGGAAGATATCAATCAGCAGGAAGGGAAGAACAGGAAAGACGATGAGAGTAGATAAGCTGAAATATACACCATGGCAGACCATTGTGAGCTATATTTTAAAGGTTGTCTAGTCCAGAATTCATAAAACTATCAAGTGATTGTCTCCAGTATGAGCTGTGAGCCTATTAGTCTCTCGTACTGGCCGAAGGTTCTATTGTGGTGAGTTATTAATTCATGGAGAGGACAAAAAAAAAAAAACCTCAAGATTCATTTCGCTATAAACATTGTAGAAATCAGTGAAGAGCACTGGATTTGAGAAACCAGACCTCATACTTACCAGCAGATTGTGTTGTCACTGACAGAACAACTGCATGAATTAGTTCCAGAATTGCACAACGGCATACCCCTGCCCCAGACTGCTTGCCAGAACGAATGAGTAATGCTTAAGACTTTGCAACAGCAAGCCCAGTTGTCTTGTTGGCTATTGTACTTCATTCTTTCCACCTTTTCAGGCCCTTTTAGAACTACAAAATGGTTTCCAACTCTGTTAGAAAAAAAAGCTATTCAAATATCGCGTCTGCAGAACCCAAATGGTAGAAACTTCAATGCTGGTTAATAACTCTCCGTCTTATTGGTGCACGTCAGATTTTTTTCAATCGGCACATTACTGGTGACGATGTATAGAGTACTGTCCTATGTTGACTTTGGGTTTATATAATAGAAATGTATGTTATTTAAGCATGTAGCCAAATGTAAATACAATACTCAGAATGAACTGATAATGTCTTCTAAATGGATATAAATACAGACACGAACGGGAGATGTAGTATTCAGTTGGTTTTTATTTTTATTTTCAAAGGGCATCTGGTTGAGATTAGGGGTATGCATTAGTACTGGGATTCTTCCGTGGAACACAACAAACAAGTTGTGACCCACAAAGGAGCTGCACAGGATGTTTACAGCCTCCTCAGATTTGTAGTGGTTTAAATTTGCCTACTAGTTTGGTTATCCCATGCACAGACCAATTATTACCTACAAAGATCATGGTGACAATGCATTTCCACCTCTGGGTTGTTTTTTCCGCCACCCCCCCCCAGGTTTCCTGGGGCACAATGATAGAGTTCGTGTTTAGACAACAACAAAAACACTTTCAGGTTTAGGCCCTGCCTACTTCAGGTTTAACTCTGAAGACAGCTACAAATACAGGTAGTATAATTACATTACATCCCTAATATTATCACGTGCCTGTGAATAAATTGGACTTGTGCCTGGACACGACCTTTATGCATGCTTAGGAATGACTTGATACTTGATATCCAGCCTGGAATGATGACATCAGACGTTACAGGGAGGCTCCCAAGAATCAGCATGCAGGCGTTACATCACGAACGGCTCATAGCCCAACATCTGCACTAGGGTGGGGTCGTGAGCCTGGCTTACAACACTGCACATCCATAGGCCCAGTCCTAGGCTCTGCTGGTTAATGAAGACCAGACCCACACAAACATACACATACTGAACTCCCTACACATTTCCTCTTGCTGTGCTGGGAAAAGTCGAGCATGGCCAGCAATGGACAGTTGGAAGACCACGCAACTCATGAGCTCACAAAGCTCAGGAAAGGATTCAGAAGATAGTCACTCATTCATCATCCTACAGAGATTAGCGTGTCAGGAAGCTTAAATACGAACATCGGAAAAATTTCGCCGAGTTAAACCTACACCATGACTTATGGGTTTAACGAGTGCGTCCGTTTCCATACCGGTGCAGATCCCACGTTGTAAGATCACACTCTTTAATTAAATATTACCTATACTTAAATCTTTTAGACGAGTAACCAAAACACAACACAGTTAGCATAACGATATTACATAGCGATTACCCGTCACTTGTTTATGAGTAAGGCACGATTGTATTTGGCGCCATGCCAATGCTCATAACTCTCATTTTGCTACATGTAGGGAGGCCCCTTGCCTTTCTGTAGCCCTGGGGAATTGCAGACTTATGAGCACGCCTGCATCTCATAGCACGTGCGCCGTGGACACGATGACACTCTTTACGTCGAGAAAGAACGTCGGGAGACGTTTCTCAGACGCCCAGGAAAAAAATTCCCAATAACAGGTCTGGTTTGGTCGACAAACCATGTGGATGGATGTGAGTCATAAAGATAAGTCCAAACAACTGGAAAGAGAGCCATAATTTTTGTGCGTGGAAGCGATCCAATTTTCCGATCCTTTTCCAAGCCATACACATCATGCAGTGTTTTTCAATCTCAATTTTTCAACTGTATAAATACACTCACTTCCAGTGGTGTTGAGACATGGTGAAGTAGAATTCAAGATATTTACGTAACATTATGCAAAACGGTATGCCTGGTGGAGGAAGGAACGGTACCCAGAAGTATTTTTAATATAAGGCCCATATTTGTGTATGCTGTTTGCAATCATTTAAAGTAAACATGTGGTTTTGCATCACGTACCTTGCTGCTTTGTGGTATGGTTCTTAGAGTTCGCAAGTTGAGTCTGAACATTGTGCAGGGTGATCTGGAGGTTGCCGATCCCCCTGGAGTGTATCTGCAGTGTGGAGTTCATTTGAGCCAAGTTCCTTTCCAGATCCTCTTTCATAGCCTGAACTTGACTTCTCTCATCATTTACCTTCCCACACAAGTCTTCTAGTGTAGCAATCCTGCTGCCTACTGCAGAGATGCCCTCAGTTACACCGTCTGCCTTCTCCTTACAAAGAGTCAACTCTGCAGTCACTTGGGAGCTCAGCCTATCTAGTCTGTTGCTGAGCTCCTCCACCTGACTGTGGCTTGGTTTGCTTGCCTCGTGGGACGCAGGCGGTACCATTGATGGTATCTGAATCTGTTCTATCTGTGCTTCTATGCAACAACTAGAGTTCAGGGTCTGAAGCTCTTGGCTAAACTTGCTCATGACATCTCCTAACCCTGTCACAGCTCCAGACAGACCACTCACATTATCCATTAGAGGCTTCAACTTGCTGTGCACATCCTGCATGCTAACACTGTTCACTTGGTTCTCAAGCTTCAGAGAATCAACTACATCCTCTAACCGTACAAGCTTTGCTGCACTGCTTTCAACATTGGTGCTCAGGACGTCCAGTTGATTTCTACAGTGCCTCACGTCCTGCGTAATACTAGCCAGACTGCCGAGGTTTTGAGGATCAATGGATGGACTTGAGTTGCAGTCAATGGAGCAGATGTGCTGAATAGCATTCAATTTGTCCTCCAGACCCTGAATCTCATACTTGTTTGCATTAACCTGTGTTTGCAGAGCATCAACAGACTCGCTGAACATCCCTGGGAAGGAGGTGTTACTCATCTCGATCAGCATGGTTGTAAACTGGTCCGCCATAGAATTCAGTCTCTTGTCCAAGAGCTCCCGGATCTTTGCCGTCTCTTCGGCTATAGCCTGGGTTAACTTCCCATCCACGTAGAAGCAGTAGGCTTCTGCATTCCTCTCGGTCACATTCATCCTGTCTTCAAGCTCATCCATGCGAGGACCAAATACATCTTCCAGTTGTAGCATGGACAGATGTCCTAATTCGTTGTCCACACGGGCGTTTAAGACTTGATGAGCATCTACCAGACGCTGAAGCGTTTTTTGTAGATCATTGTCATCCGCTTTAAATGGAGCTGTTTGCCTGTGAGTGCGCACCAGTCCGTCGGACATAGCCGTATCCAGACGTAGCTCGTGTATCTCCTTCCTGAGCTCAGCCTCCTGGCTGTCCAGTAGTTTTGTCAGGTTGTCATAACTTCTATTCCATCCCTCTTTACAGGCCTTCTGAAAAGACAGCATCCTATCATCACATGCACTCTTCAGCTTTGCTATCTCATCCTTCATGTCCACAACCAGCTCCTTCTTTAATTTCTCAAACTTAGTATCAATGTAGGACTGAAGGATATCAATGTCTGAGGAGGCACCAGCGGTAACTGCTGGTCCCTGAGAAGCGTCCATTAGCATTCGGATCTGGCCACTGTGTCCAGTCACAGCTTCCCGCAGCTCCTCGATCGCCTCATCCTTGCTTTTCAGGGCATCTGTTACATCATTAAGCCTAGCCAGCACTTTTTCCATGCCCCTCTCCTCGAGTCCCCTTGCGGCTTGGTGTCCATCCAGATGCACCAAGCTTTCCTCGGTGCCTCCTGTTTTTGCGCTATCTTGCACATGCATGTTGCTGAGGAGAGTGGCGAGCATTTTGCTGGTGTCTTCCTGTAGATCGTTACGTAGGTTCGCAGTCATGCTAGTCATGGCTGCCTGGAGGTCCAACACTGTCTGAGAAAGGCGCTGCACTTCTTCCTCCAGTTGACGAGTTTTCCCAATTTCATGGTAGGTGTCGTACTGCTCTATCTCGCGTCTCTCTGGCCCTATCGCAGGAGAAAAGATAGCAAATGGATCCTTTCAATAAGAGTATACTGTATGTAGGTATGTATAATAAACCGCATGTCAGATATCGGATTATAGATAGCCTTGGTGAGCAAATCTGGATTAGATTATTAAGTACAATTCATACAAATTTGTAACCAAGAGAGAAGACAAAAGTTCTTGACTATCTTACTTTGTAAGTGTTGCGTGTATCCAGTATAGGGCTGAGGATGTGGTTTTGGTTGAGGTTTAAGTAACATTTGCCGATTTGGTGTGCCTTTTAGTTCTTTGCAGTCTGGACCTTGATACCCTGGACAGCACCTCCATTCCAGTTCAGTAACGGTCTTATAGGAAATCCTGTAACTGGGTTGAAAATGGGTCCGATACCTGGAAAACAACATTGCATGCACACAAGCTGAAACCTACTTTAATAAGTAAGGAATAACACTATGCTGTTATTAAAAAATAACACATCACCTATATTATGAGAGGAATTATATTATATGCCGTGATGTGGTATAAGTCCAGATAACAGCCTATCTAAAACCACTGTCTGGCCGGCTGTGAACTTTGACTCATGCTTCCCTGAGAAGCACAAAGCAGTCCATACAAATGAACGAATCAGCGATCACGATTCTAAATTCTTTATTCGAATATTTTGAGATACGGGCCTAATCATCGAGATTAAAAAAAAGAAAAAAAAGAAAAATGGCTTGAAATATTTCACTTTGTGTGTAATGAATCTAGAATCTATGAAGGTTCCATTTTTTTTTATTAAATTATGGGAAAAAAAAGAACTTTTCCACGATATTCTAATTAATAAATAAATATACTTTTTTTTTTAAACACATTATTAATAAATAATGTGATTAGCAACTAATCTAACATTGTGCAATTTAACCATATTACAGTAAAAACCACTCCATGGCATCTTCTAAAAGTCTACAAATAAAGTATTTCCCTACAACCAACTGATTGAACACCCTTCGAGAGAGAGAGAGAGAGAGAGAGAGAGAGAGAGAGAAACAAAAAGCTATGTAAAAAGGATATTTGCTTTCTACCTCTGAGACAACTGTTAAAAGTTGTAGAAAACTCTACAACTCCCTTCCCAAAAAAAGTTCAAAGTACGCCCTCCTTAGACCTCTAAAACCGTTAACGATATTTTTACGTGTTTTTAGTAATTATTCGAAACCTACTGATACTTTTAGAAATCTGCATAGATGCACTTGGTTCTCCACAGACACAGTTAACTGGAGGGTAACACAATAAACCCCAGTGATACAATGGATTCCCATCAGTAATAAATAAATAAAAAAATGAGAGAAGAAATGCCATCATTTCCTGCGATGAGGATTAGGCTGGGTCAGTTTTCACATCTGCGAGTGCAATTATGGATGAAAATAATAATACACGTTCCCACAAAAAATCTCCCAGATAACAAGCCGTATTCTCTTCACGGTATGTCTTCGTTGTAACACGTTTAAGAAACCGCGGAAGAAACCTCATTATGGAATCTGATATGGAACATAAGGTCAGACCTGCGTGAACCTTTGGGTTATTTTTTCCCCTCCATAAGGGATAACAAACTAATGTATCTTTACAATTCTTACACGACATACGCAGTCAGTCATAATTTAAATACTCTAAAATGTGACAGTCTAGCCCACAGTAAGTAGAAGTGAATTGTGAAATGTTAATGATGAAATATTTAGTGATTGTGATGGGTTGGCCCCCCATCCAAGGCGCCCCTGCCTTGTGCCCTGATTCCCCAGGGAAAGGCTCCAGGGACCCTGTGTATGATAAGCAGTACAGAAAATGGATGGATAAATATTTTTTGAATTGAGAAATGTTAATAACATTTCTTAAAAATATTTATCACTCTAATTAGGCATTTGTACATCTTTTTTTCCCCTTCCTTTTACAGTTAATACGAGTGCTGGTTATGAGTCTTTTAGCTTTAGTTTAGTGTAGTTTGGTCTGTGGCAATCATAGTGATTAAATATTAGGTATTCAAAATCTTTTGCCAGGCAGCGCACACTCCCATGAGATGAAGAGTCGAGACATCATGGATCACGTTGCCATGATGGCTGCCATGTTTAGATCATGTGTCCAGTCATAGAAGTCATGATTAGATCGTGTAACCATTCAGCATAGAGGAGAGGTCTTCAGTCTTGTCTACAAAAGGCCGTTGTGGCTGCAGGCTTTCATTCCAGCCCGAGATGAACTGATTATACAGTACAAGTGGAAACAGGAGTGACTCCTGCCTGGTTGGAATGAAAGTCTGCAGCCACGCCGGCCCTTCGTGGACGAGATTGAAGACCTCACCATAGAAGAATAAGATCTGTGCACTCGTTGGCCGCTGCTTCTACGTTAGGTCGTGTCCCAAATGAAATGACATCATGATATCTGCTGTCATCTTTTAAAACGGCACTTCAATTTAATGACCTCAGCGAAGTACAAACTAATGATAAGTAGTTTTTTTTTTTTTTTTTTTAAACCATTTGGGACAGTCTTTGTACTCTCTGTGCTATGCTTCAAAGCAGCAGCTGAATAGTGAGTTGTGTAACTAGAAGTTATATAAGACAGAAAATCATCAAGGACCTTAATCAGTACACTTACAGGCAGCAATCTGAAGCAATTAACAAAATGTCATCAACAAAAACAACAAAAGCAGCAAAGAGTAAACACTTGTATACGTGTTTTTATTTATTTATTTATTTTTAAAATTAAATTCATGGATTAACCAGACTGTCCAGGATTTGGCGATCGCAGAAATTAACGCAAAATCAAGCAAACTCCGCAATATTCTGAGGAGCTTTCAATCTTAAAAAGTACAGTGGGCCTTTAAATTATGATTACGATTTTGTGGACGGGGTATGATATGAAGATTAGTGTGAAGGAACCAAGAACACCTAAAATGTTATCTCAGACAAGGCTACATGATTGTTTTATGATTTTACATTCATCTCCCTCCACTGGCTTCCTGTAGCCGCCCGGATCAAATTCAAGGCCTTGATGCTCACCTACAAGACGCTGCCCTTCCTCAACACTCTCCCGAAGGCTTCCGTTCCCTCACGCGATCTGCGATCGGTTAACGACCGACTCTTAGTAGTGTCTACTCATCGTAGCTCAAGGCCCCTTTCCAGAACCTTCACACTGACCGTCCCTCAGTGGTGGAATGAACTTCCAACCTCAATCCGGACCACAGGATCTCTCACTATCTTCAAAAAACAGCTAAAGACCCGCCTCTTCCCTGAACACTTAACTAACCCCTACCTTGTGCCCTAGTCCTGTCCCGCCATTAAAAAAACCGCACTTACACTGGGTCCTACACCTTTACTCTCTGCACTTTGCCCCTCTTTTAAAAAATCTTTCTAATCTTGTACAGGAACACTGCTTGTATTGTTCTCTGCTTGATATCTCGCTTTGCTTGTACTTCTTCATTTGTAAGTCGCTTTGGATAAAAGCGCCTGCTAAATGAATAAATGCAAATGTAATGTAAATATTAAAACGTGTAGATAGTGATATTCGGATTTAGGGCCACAGCCCTACATGGATGTGTGATTTTAGTTTTTATAACACAGCAGTATGAGCCCAAGGAAGGCCATGTTCTCTGACGGTAATCAGCCAATGAGTTGATGTGGGTGAAATGAGTGCTACGCTGTGCTCTTAAGACTGGAGACTGACATGCCTTTTCTGGTGCCTTCGAGCTGTTTTCAAGTTGAGGACAGTGGTGCAATTAAGCTGCAAAGAATGTCTACACTCCACGAAAAATCCAGGAACCCCCCAACACACACACAGTCCTAGTACTAACCGGCACTCTGAATCACCATGCACTACAGGCACGACTGTACAGCTCCCTTTTTGCTTGTAGTGAGGTGTCGTTCAAGAACGATTCGTTCGTTTTGAACGAATCTTTAATAGGACTCGGAAACAACGAGTTGTCTCGGGGAGTGATTCGTTCATTTTTGACCGCGCAGGCGCTGCAACACCCCTATATGTTCTGTACAGGAAACAGAAATGATTCGTACACGGCTCGAGTCTATGGGTCCGAGTCGTTTGTTCATCACGTCACAGCTCCTCTGCATTCAGCCCGTGCGGATGAACGAACGACTCGAACCCGAAGACTCGAGAGCTGAACTAATCGCTTCTGTTTCCGTGGAACAGACGTAAAAAATGTGACGTGACGAAAGAAAGAACGACTCGGATCGGGAAGTGAGGTGAACTAACACAGTGGTTTTCAAAGTGGGGGCCGCGGCCCACTTAGGGGCTGCCAGGGGGCGCGCGGGGGGCCTCAACAATTTGGTCGGAGCCACCAAGCCCATCCCCCCACTAGTGTGTTTTCTCTTTCTCACGCTCAGTCAACCACACACACACACAATGTAATTACCTAATGTAATGTAATGTGAAGATGTAAGATGTAATTATTAATAAAAAAGGGGGATATATTCAGAAGTCTGTATTTTTAATGTGTTTTAAAGGCATCTTGCAAAAGGGGGGCCTCGGTCAAATGTTAATGCCATCTGGGGGGCCTTGCCCTGGAAAAGTTTGGGAACCTCTGAACTAACAGACCTCGTAGCCTGAAGATCCAGCTAAGCTATTAATGAATCATTTCGGTTTCTAATAATTCGTCCTTGGCTGCGTTCGCCTATTTTAAGTACTAGATGTGTTGGGGAAATTTACCATGTAACATTTGAATTATATTCTGCTGAAATGAACGAAATGACTCGGAAAAAAAAAAGATCCGTTCATTTTGATTCAAAGATCCGAGTCAGTAAAATGATCCGAACTTCCTATCACTATTTGGACGGCCGTACATTCTCTGGTTTTAACTCCAACAAGCCCCACCCTCTCCCTGTAGTATTAGCGTCACTCGTAGCTGTTCTTAAGGATAGGATCAGCCCATGCCCCGCCCCCATGTCATGCCCCGCCCCTCGCGGTGGTACTCACATCACTGGAGGCTCGCAGTCGGGTTGGTGTGGAGGGCAGGGCGCAGCCTCAGCTTCAAGCACTGCAGGAAGGTCCGCGCGCACTGCGCAGCTCACGTTCTTCTGCACGATAAACGCGCACCAGTTTCTGCCAAATCGATAAACAAAGACAGTTTACTTCATCCAAAATCCTATTCTTGATGAAATTCATTTACCGTGATACTGTCACTGTAGGCTGAAAACCGGAAGCGAGCCAAATTGCGCAATGATTGTAGCCAATTAAAGTGTGACGTTATAGCGTGCAAACACATCTGGAACATCTGGGGCTCGTAGCAATGAAATCAAGCAAGACTGTAACGTTTTATTGCACTTTTCTTGTTGTTGCTGCTGCTTTAAGAACAATATGAAAGGATGGGGGAAGAAATGTAATTAATATGTGTGCTCCATCAAAGCAGCTTATCATTCTGTATCCACATGCCAGTCTCAATACTGTAAAATTCCCTCAACTCGTGCATTAAAGCAAAAGCGTCTCCTCACATAAATGACTGTAAAATCTCCTCGAGCTAATGCGACAATCTCTTATCTACAAGTTCAGCATAATGGCAAGAAACAAACATGCGATTTTTATTTCCCTCCCAAACACACACACACTTTTAAAGCATGATATGAATGATAAAACTGAGTCTTTCACTTTCACCAGTCCACTAGTCTGGAAGTTGATACTCACTTGTTTCTGAGCCTGTGCGTGTTGTACTGGAGACTCAGAGAAACGCTTCCCAAAAACACCACTGCGAACCCCAAACTGCTCAGATGAGGCTTTACACTCATCTTAAATCCTGGCAATTAAAGACAAATAACCTTAAAAGGATGACTGGGGGTCTGATTGGATTCAGCCTTCCCAAAGCCAGCACACAGAGAGAAGGAGAGTCCGAGCGACTTCACAAGTTTGAGGAAAAAAGTTAGTCTGAACTCTACAGGGGTCCGAAAAAACAAGGTTGCCAGATTGAACCGAGTGTCTTTAGTCTTTCCAACCAGATGTCTTTAAATAACAATAAAAAAAGATCCTTCTCTATTTATTGTACACCACTACAAGCTGCAATATTTTCCAATAATAATATTAGACCACGTCGAAAACTATAACAAAGCAACATAATCAACAGACTACATCGCAAACAACAAGTATCCAAAAATCTTTTTTTTTTTTTAGGTCCACACAGATCCATGTTTCTCAATCTGGCAACACTAGACACAAGAATTAGTGGGGGCGGGACAAGTGGCCTAAAAACACAATAGTGGACTTAAATACCCCACAGTGCTTTTAAACGAACTCTAAACTAGTCGTGATTTGGGCTGTTTGTGTTTAGATTTATGTGCTTATGTCCTTTCACAGTTAAATCCGTTATTAGTGCCTGGGTTGCCATCGGTGTTATTCACCTACACTGTAGATCTAGGCTAAACACATCACCAACGTGTGAAATTCTATTATACACCCTCATTATCTTTCTGAAAGAATCTTTTTTTAAAAGCTCTAATAAACATTCCTTTTCGTTTTTTGATGCTCAGTTTTACACATAAAGGTCTGCATACAGGTTGCAGGTAGTATAAAGGTCAGTTAAAGGTAGACAGGTGCTGGGAAGAGGGTGTAGTGCCCCAGGCCTGCTCTCTCACTCTCTCACTCTCTCTCTCTCACTCTCTCTCTCTCACTCTCTCTCTCTCTCTCTCTCACACACACACACGTTTGGCTTACTATCATTGAGAAGACCATCTGTTGATTTGACATAATTATTAATGCAGCTAATTAATGTCATGCCTACATCTAATCCAAACCAAGCACAGTAACCAAAAATAAATCTTTTGTCTCGTGTAGGTTGTTTTTTAAATGCATTAGCAGTTTTTGTGGGGGAAAATAGACGAGAAAAATGTCCCCACAAGGTCAAATCTGTCATCTATCCTTGTGGGACGCCCACTCCCACTCCCTCTCTCTCTCTCTCTCTCTCTCTCTCTCTCACACACACACACACAGAGCTTTTATGACTGTGGTAAATGCGCATGCAGCACTGAGCTACATTATAAATTGTTCTTCTTTAAGGGTCGATTGGATAATTAAGATTTCCACAAAAGGTTCTGCTTGGAACCCTTTCTGAAATGGAACACACTGTTATACGGTTCTACACAGAACCTTTAAGGGTTCCCCCTGTAACAGAAGAACCCTTAAAAGGTCCTATGTTTTCCAAGTACATAAAGGAAACAGTAAGTTATAGCTTAATGGTAGTTTAACACAGGTCCATCCATTTTCTGAGCCAATCCCAGGGGACTCGGGGTACAAGGGCACAACCCAGCACAGGGCACAATCACACACCCATTCACACACTACAGACAATTTGGAAATGACAAGCAGCCTACCGCTGCTGTCTGTCTTTGGACTGCGGGAGGAAACCAGAGTACCCGGAGGAAACCCAGGAAGCACGGGGAGAACATGCAAACTCAAATCATTAGTGTTCACCGAATTTACGTCAAGACTAAAAAATGATGTCTGAGCCAAGACTATATTATGTTATAGTGTTATAGTGTTTTGGCTAGAATGAAGATTCGATGCGACCTTAAACATAAGGAAAATATCAAATATTATCAGTATAGTGAACATGAAAGGCTGAAATGTTGATGAATGTTAGTCATGCATGCTAATAGCTGTCTAAGGCTGTCGAAGCAGACCTCTGAAACAACACTAGCCATTGTGAAGCGTCTGGTTCACACTCCACGCATCAGGAGAGTCCATGCGGCCGACGTGACGTCACACCCACAGACACGCCCCTGCACGAGGGCCCGCGCGGCTGTCAATCACCGCGTCGTGCGCATGAACATATTTTTGTATGCTGCGAATGCATGAGACTGCTCTGAAAAAAATGGAGACATTTGAAGAGAGACTGGTTGCAGAAAGGCGAAAATGCATCTGTTTGACTCACACACCAGAGACTGCAAAGACAATCAGATGAGATGGCATCTGTAGCCTATGGCTCACTGGCATTTCCAGAATGTTCTCCCGCCCTTTGTTTGCTCCGAATACGCAGCAACACTGTCTACACCTCAATTCCCAATTCTTTAAGCAACAGGTCACCACTATTATTTATTTATTTATTTATTTATTTATTAGCAATTTTTAAAATAGCAACTTTCTAATTCTTACACAGTGCCTCAAAAAGTCGCAAAGTGTGTAGAATTCATTTTAATCGCAAGAGATATCTGTATGCAGAAAGCATAAACGAGTCTTAATGCACTTATTTATAGATTGTTAATAGCACTTTTCCGCCAGCAGAGGGCAGTGATGATACACGAATCGCCGCGCGCCGAGACGCTAATTGGATCTGTTAACGAGCCGCTGCGTTCCGTGACACTACTGCAACACACACCGCTCCTGATGTTTCTGTTTCCACTGTGCAGAACGGGTAAGTGAGACAGACGGGTGCTCTACCGCTACGCATTCGTTTGGCATTCTTGCTCATAAATATGCTAAAAAAAATTTCAGATGTATAACGTGTCATTCCACAAAATATGATTTATTTCAATATATAGACAAACAAATAGGCTGAGCTTTTCTTGAGGCTTGAGAAACACATGCTGTAAACAAAGGCATTTTATTTCACAATAATTGCTCTATTGTAGGAATTCCTAGTACAAGGGAATTCCTTGGGATTCTTCAGAATCCTCTGAATGTGACCCCCCCCCACACACATTGTGTTTGTATTCATTTATATGGACATATTGGTGTGAGACATATTGGTGTGTTTGTACTCTCTAAGAAAGCAACAAAGCATGAAAGTGAAATGTGAGAACTTCTCCGAATGAAGGACTGTCTTAAACTCTAACTCTAAAGCCAATGAAGAAACAAGGTTTATTACCTAAACATTTGGCTGATGATAATCGCCCTGGCTCTATAGACCTTGCTCACACTAGGATGTTTCGCTGAGACTAATGAAGAGTAAAGGGACAGGTGTGTTCCTTGAGATCTACCTTCCTGCAGGTTTCATCCCGAACCCAAACTGAACATTGATCAGGAACTTCTGATCAATCAGGCAGTGATTAGATTTGTGAGGTGGGCACAGTTATGGCTGGAGCTAAAGTCTTCAGGAAGATAGAGCTCCAGGAACAGGGTTGGTGACCACTGATTTAGAGCATAGGTTCCCAAACCTGGTCCTAGTGTACGCATTGTCCTGCACACTCTAATGTCTTCTCTGCGTCAGTCCCAATACATCCGACCCAAATAATTAAGTAATAAACAGTTCTTCCTGATTTGAATTGGGTACAAGGGGAAACAGTCAAATGGACATGGCAGGTGGTTCTCCAGGTCCAGGTTTGGGAATCTGTAATCTTGGGAATGTGGGCGTGTGCTTCGAAACAAATTGTTCATCCAATCCAATTCATAATTTAACATTAGGTTGGACATGTGGCACATTTTAAATCGAGCTCAAAAACATAGGAAACTGATGTGTAAATACAAGGATGGAGAAAAATACCAAAATGAGAGTATGTGGACCATCACCTGACTATCACGTTCATATGTGCTTTTTGAACATTGCATTCCCGATTTGCTGTTATAATGCGCTCCTCTCTTCTGGGAAGGCTTTCCACTAGATTTTGGAGCGTGGCTGTGGGGATTCGCTCATTCAGCCACAAGAGCGTTAGTGATATCAGACACTGATGATGTGTGAGGAGGTCTGGGGTGCAGTCGGTGTTCCGGTTCATCCCAAAGGTGTTCCATGGGGGTTGAGGTCGGAGCTCTGTGCAGGACACTCGAGTTCTTCCACTCCAACCTTGGCTAAACATGTCTCCATGGAGCTCGCTTTGTGCACGGAGGCATTGTCAGGCTGGAACAGGTTTGGGCCTCTTAATTCCATTAGAGACTGATTAGGTGTCGGAGTGTATTTTTCTGTGGCGTACAATTTCTGCATACTATTACCTACAGTAGTGTGCCGTTTCGAAGAAATACTAGTCTTATAGTAGCCAGAACAGTAGGCTGTGAACAACAGTATGCTTAAAAATAGTATTAATAGGATGTTCAGTACGTTATTACCACTGCGAATCGTCGTGCTGCATCGTATGGAAATCATATGGAGACTCGTCGAGTTAGTCAGGAACTGGAGGGCAGGTGCGCATGTGTTAGCTCGCAGCTCCCCAGGCGCGCGCTCTGGCCATGGCACATCGCTGACGCGCTTCTGAGTCACCGTCATCTCAGCGTGTGTGCTGCTGCTCGCTCCCTGCCGACAGCGTGTCGCCTCTTGGCCGCGACTCGGCGCCACAGATCGGCCCGCAGACCGAAAGAGCTCACGCGCTTCTGCGGCACCGCGGGCGCAAACGTGTTTCATTGTTCTGTTGTTTGTGTGAAATTCTCCTCCTCCTCCTCCTCCTCCTCCTCCTCCTCCTTTTCCTCCTCCTCCTAGCGGCGCCTCGCCCCCACTTCACCGGACGCTTTGTGCTTTTCACAAAGAACTGACGGACAGTGCTAGTCTCTCCCAGTGGCCACACTTCATCCCACTGTGGGGTTTCAGGGCTTCACGCAAATACTAAGAGCTGTTATCCAGTTTAAAAATAAATAAGCCAGTGTTGTCTGAATAAACTAGTCCACTATGCTTTAACAACATAAAAATCTTATTTTCATTACTGCTTTTTTTTATTTTTTTATTTTTTTTAGGGTTGGGGGTTGAAATCCCTGTGTGCGTGGACTCTACATGTTCTACCTGTGCTTCTGGGTTTTCCTCCGGGAACTCCAGTTTCAGTCCAAAGTCTTGCACTGTATCCTGACTGGCATTTCCAAAATGTCCGTAGTGTGTGAAAGTGTGTGCGACTGTGCTCTGATGGGTTGGTACCCCGTCCAGGATGTCCCCTGCTTTGTGCCCCAGGCTCCCCCGTGCCCCTGTGTAGGATAAGCAGTATGGAAAAAGCATGGAAGAACGGACAGTCCAAACTCACTTCCCAAATCCGTCCGCTTTATTTTCATGTTGAAAATGGTCTCATTCCGTCTGTGTAGAGTTCTCCTCGTGTCTTCTGGGTTCTCCGGTTTTCCTACCATCTAGCCTACCAAAAACATGCCCGTAGGTAGACTGGCAACTTTAAATTGCCCCTAGGTATGAATACATATGTGAATTTGTGTGCCCAGTGATGGACTGGCAGCCCGTTTCGGGTGTGTCCCTGCCTTGCTTGCACCTAGTGTTCCCGGGATACGCCAGGAACCAACTTACTGGATTATGTGAATGATGTAGGAGTATTTTAATATAATGCTAGTATCATGATGGCTAATATTCTAGCAGTACTAACATGAGCCACTATCGTTCATGCACCACAGAGGCAGGATTTACCAGTTGATCATCGCAAAAGATGCACGTGTCTCGTGAGCCAAAGGATATCATCGCGTTAGTGGCCATTTTTTTGCCCGATATTTGACTTAAAAACTTGAATGTAGTGCAGCAAAGTTATTTGAACACTGTGAACCATGCGTGAAATGTTTTCTGAGAGAAATGCAATTAATCTTTAATTGGACTAAAATGCAACATTTTTAAGCAGGCTTCACATCAAAACGAACCGGACCTCATTAGTGGTGCAGTTTATAAAAAAAAAAAAAAAAAGAAAGTTTATAGTGTGTAATTTTGTGTCAGTTAAATATAATAAAGAAGTGCTTTTTTCTAACATCACCAAGCCTGGCTTTCCACTCAGATAAATAACACGTTCACCTACACAAGAAAGCAGACTACTTGATCTTGTTTTGAACAAATTGAGACACACACACACACACACACACACACACAAGCTAGCAGTCATTTGGGGTACTGCAGTTGAATGACTCCAAAATGTTAATATGGTCATAAGCCTTACTCCAGAATACCTGATTAGGGTCATGACAGACGCGTCACCTGAAATGTTAATGAGCTGAAATTGCGCACAGGAGGGACAGTCCCTGTCACACACTGGACAAATAGTATGGATCATCTGAATCTATAAGATCCCTCGACTATAACAAGACCGGCAAAGGGCACAGACTTCTACCCGGGTTGTGCCACAGTGCCGGTCAAAAGAGATAATGACTTGTACCGAGCAGATTATCAACTAGATGAGGCATAATGAATCATTAGGCTTGTGCGCTGTTTTTTGTTTTTCTGTCTTTTGCCCCACCCATTCTGGCATAGACGTTACACAACTCCGGTTCATTAATATCTCTGTGTCACATTCGGTCTGTGTGCTGAAGAGATGTGATGAAACTCTACATAATGTTCCAGAGAACCTTATTGAATCAGTGTTTGTTAAATCAAAATCTACCTTTAAAATAAATAAATAAATAAATAAATAAATAAAATGTAATATTATCTGTGCTCTTTTAGTATTGTCAGCAAAAATACGTTATTTATTGTATTTCTTATTGCTTCAAGATGAGCACACTGCAGAAGCAACAGAAGGTATTCCTGTGATTTTCATCGTAGTTGCTGAAAGATTCATAGCCGTTTCTATGTAATATGCTTTATTATGAATAAATGAATACTAAGCTGTGGAAAGGTCAGAGGTTACATTTTTAAGATTCCTAGACAATGTTATTATGCTGGTACAAGACACTGTTCTCGCTTCTACACTTTTTCTCCATATGTTGCCTACACACACTGCATGGTAATGGAGTCAATAGTGTGCAGACAATTGTTTGCTCTGCTTTCTTCTATTCGATACCGCTCTGTTATCTTGTCTAAGTTGTAACTGTCCTGTGTATTCATTTTCCTGCGTCTCAAGTATTTATTATAGATTTTTACATCGGTCTCATGCGGTCTTGTGTTTGCACTTGATGTAGTCTTGTGTACAGTGTTGCTGGAATATGTGTTGCAGCGTAGTCCTGAAAAGAAAAGAAAAAAAACCCTGAACAACAACCTATGTGGCTCAGTGGTTAGCACGTCCGCCTCGCACCTCCGGGTTCGAATCCCGTCTCCGCCCTGCGTGCGCCGAGCTTGCACGTTCTCCCAGTGCTTCAGGGGTTTCCTCCTGGTATTCTGGTTTCCTCCTGCAATCCAAAGACACGCGTTGTAGGCTGATCGGCATCTCTGAATTGTCCCTAGTGTGTGAATGTGTGTGCGATTGTGCCCTGCGATGGGTTGGCACCCCGTCCAAGGTGCCCACTGCCTTGCGCCTGAAGTCCCCTGTGATAGGCTCCTCGTGACCCTGTGTAGGATAAGCAGAACCGAAAATAGATGGATGGATGGATGGATTTCACTCCAAAATATTTACAGTTACATGGAGGATTTGCAATAAAACCCACTTATATTGACTTAACTAGACAAAATTCCTCCAGATATTATGCTTTTGGAGATGGCTGATGGTTATTTGCATATTTTAGACATTACTTTACCAACGGTGACTCTAAGCTGATTATTTATTTTTCCCTTTTCATTTTTAATCTTTTAATGTCTGTCAAGTTGTAATATTTAGAGAAATATATAGAAATGGATTGATAGCATGATTCTTAATTCCATCTTCCATGACGACTTGGTCGTCTTCACTCGTGGTGAGTTTATTTATTATTTTTTTGCCTTCCCTTTTTTCTTTTTCTTTTTTTTTTTTTTTTTTTTTTTTACTTACTTGCTGTTTGCCCCCTCAGTTGACCCTCCATGTCTCCTACACTACAGCGCTTTTAAAAACTCATTATGCCTTGTCAAACACGCCAAGACTTCTCTCTGCTTTCAAACGTCAGATAAAAGGATAACCTTGAGCGTTAGCATGATGTGACTGCTCTCGCCTCCAATGGTTTAATTAAGTGGTTGTGTTCGCTAGAGACTGCAATCCCTCATACTCAAATCCTACCTAAATATCCGTTAATGCCTATGTGGATGATTCACACTTTGAGAAAGAAATGTTACTTGAAGAGAAAGTGCTAGATGAAAGTCGCAGCCACCCAGATGTACGTATCACACGAAGTTTCTATTTCTATTATTAATCATTTGTACGTCAATGTTATTTGACTTTATTTTTATTATTAACTTTTCAAATCTCAGTATTCTTTATACGTTAAGTCACCTCTGTACAGCACTCGGGGCCATGGAAGTTGTTTTTAAATGCATTATATTAATAAATAGGGCTTTACTTGGAGTTGGAGTATCTTGTAATGATCACCTTTTTAAGTTACCTTTAAGTTAACTTAATTTACCTAATGTAGGAGACGTTAAAACATTCATTTGGATCATTTGATCTCTGTGTCACTGTTCTTTTTTAGTTTAAAATCTATGATGTAATCATTTTAACAGTTATTATTTATACAATATTGTGAGTTAATTGTTTATCCACCAAATTGCCATAACGGGAAGAGTCATAAATATTTGCTCTATCAGCGTGCATTCATCCGTTCCATTTTCGACTCGGATGTAATGTCATCTGGAAATCGATCTTTCGTCCCCGTGACTCAACTACATGAGTAGATGATGGGACGTGCATGTCCAAACAGATTGCGGAGGTGATGTCACGAGTTCTTACGTCACTATGGAGCATATGGCCTCGCATTTCTTCTCATGGGGGATCGGTATATCACGGTATGGAAATCACTTCCAGCACTGATCATATTGCCACGCAGAACAATTCTTCCACCTTCATTATTTCATTTGCAATTTCAAATAACGTTTTACCTGTAAACCATGTCAAAGAAAGCACAGACACAGAGCTGTATTTATACCTCACCGCTTCAAATACAAAGGGCAAGTGCCAGGTTAAGTAACAAATGAAACGTTCCTAAAAGCTTCATGCGGTACAAATACATCAGCCTGTAAAGCTGTCCTAAAGTGGGGGAAAAAAAAGACAAAAAAATGTCATCTTTGGATTAATAGTGCGAAATAAGATAATGGCGAAGTTTTAAAACGTCGTCCTTCGCAGCCAGGCTGTTGTTTGAAAGCTCATTTAAGCACTTTGCACATAGTGCTATGAGGCCAGGAGCTGTGGACTTGGTGATCAGTAAAGTCAAATCAATAATTCATGTTAAAGACCAGCTAATGCACATAGAGACAGAGAGCTTTCTCTGTGTGTCTCCGCCACATGAAATGAGCACTGGAACAGAAAGAAAAGACCCCCCCCCCCCCCCCCCCCCCCCGAACGGACAAATGAATGACATCGGGACTGACAGGATGGCTCTGTGGTATACGGGGCTTGACTTGTCACAGGTTAAAGCTGTCCACACTCTGCCAGGATCCAGGATGCACAGGATTGCAGGGTCTGATTGAAATGAGATCACCTTTATTTGATTAATGTCCTATTCCCCTATCTAAGTCTGAAGAGGATGCTGCGTGACAAGGCAATATTTCAGAGACACTCACAAAGGAATTTATTTTTATCGACCCGAGGAGCACAAAGTCAACAAAGCCATGAGAAGTGGGAAGAGGGGACAAAATGAGCTTATTGGAGCCTTCACTCAGAAAAGTCTCCCACCTCATCCTAATATTGCTGTAATGCTTCAAAATCAATAGCGGGCCAAAAAAACAGGTCAAGTGTGCAATCTGTCCAGGAAATAACGCAGGCGAAGAGCAAGGAGTCATCGTGCGGGAATGAATTCTTACTCGGTCAGAGAACACCGGGTTAACGCGTTCCCCTCAGATCCGTCCCCTAGCCCTTTCGTCGTAGTTCTTCCTCAGCCCGTCTCGAATGCCAGAAAAAGACAACGAGCTAATTATCTAATTAAAAGTGACTAAACTAAACTGTTGTGTTTTCTCAGCCCGCTACTCCCTAATCCTCCCTCAAGTCCAGGACGAAGCATGGAAGTACAGCACTCCACTGGCCATTAGCCCATAATGACCACTGAATGGCAGAGGAAGTGTGCTGTGTCTCAGCAGGTCACAAGCCTAAACTGCCAGCAAGTGCCACTTACATAACATGCCATTCACCTGACATCGGTCTTACATAACACAGCGGATGATCGGATCTGAACCGATGGCGCTGAAGACGATTTCCGGGTGTAAATTTCCTACTTTACGGAACAAACGCTGTTTTCATTCCTAATGCTTCGCATCCTCGTCTCAATTGGGACTGACAGCTGTACACCGTATGAATGAGATGCCCCGTCCAACGTTATCCCGAATACTGACGCACACCTACAGATGCGATCTGTTAGCTTGCTCTGGTTGGACGATTGTGCAGTCGTGCGAGAAAAGCAATCAGAGATTCGATGCTTAAGCAGAGAGAGGAAGGCATTGTACTTGTTGATTAAGAGAGAATAAAGCGTTCCCAGGGAAACGCAGATGAAACTATTGAAATGGTTCTGCTTGAGACCTTGGTCACTGTGAGGCTGCAGTGTAACACAATGCACGTTTTTTTTTGCCTCGTTGTAGAGATAAAGACGGCATGATTCAAGTACCCAGGCAATATTGAGTTGAAAGGCTCTCATAAATATGACAAGACATGACATGCAAAAGATATGTGGACGGCATCTCATTTATGACTAAAAAGTCAGTGAATAGTACATTAGTCATTGCAGACCCTGAATTTGTTCATCATATGACTAAAGGAATACAAATAACACGAGACTTGTATTCGATCAAAATCTAACAGACAACAATTTATATGATTTATCAAGTTGTATTGACATATTTCATTATAGTTCATGTCAGAAGACGTAGTGCGGTAATTTGTTTTTGTATTTTACATCTAAAGTGTAGAGGTTTATTACAGCCGTAAACATGTATCACCTGCATTACAAGGCTCGTAAAGGTGTTAAATTAAGCTTTGTAATGAATGATAAATTGGTTAATTTTTCAACGTAATGTGCATATATAATAGGTCATTTCAAATGACAGTAGCCGCCATGTTGCTTCTTAACGTGTTCACTGGAACGCAAACTATTTTTGATACTTCACCCATACTTTGGCATGGAATGTATGTAAAAGTGACCAGATACCAGCTTTGTTTTGGTGAATCTGGAATTCTACTTCCAAGGGGAACCCCCCCCCCCCCCCAAAAAAAAAAAAAAACAATATAGGAACTATTTGTCAGGTGATAAACAGCGTGGAATCCCATAGCCACACAAGCCTAAGATTTTTTAAAATTTATTTAGGAATTTGCAATGAAAGGCACTGTCTAGATTGGTGTAAAACTCACGCTGTTGGACATGGAGTGGTGTAAAGGCATTAACTGGGGTCAGGAATAACGGACGCTGTGAACGATGGCGAGATGGAAGTGTGTTTGTTTGGTGCATTGTTAGAGAACGCAACCTGCCTCAATGTGTATTTCCAGCTATAAGGGAAAGCGGAGGTAATAATGCTCTAGTGCTTTCATTAACCCTCACCTGCTCCAGTTAAAACATCACACTCCAGCATGTAACGACATTGTACAATGCTCTAAACAATAGAGGCTGTTACAAAACATCTGTACAGAAATCTAGATCTAGACCCTTAACGAGCAAGCCCTGGGAAAATGTTTGCTCAGGGCAGAATGAAAAAACTGACCCGGACTTCATTTAACCTTGACCTCAGCCACATGGGATGTATTGGGATGCCATTTGTTAGGCATATCTAATATCACTAACGTTCTTGATGTTCAGATCCTCATGGACATATAATATAGCTACAGTACACTATTTTATTTTATTAGTATTATTATTTTTTACTGAAACCAACCCTAGTTTAGTTTCCGTCACACTACACAACCAACCTTCTGTTTCTGTGCCATCATAGAAAAGCCCGAGGTTAAACTACGAGAGTATATTTCACCTTATATGAGCTGGCTTCAAGCATTTAGTGCGCTGCCTTGCAGAAATTGGCGTGGCATTTTCATTTCACCTCAGGGTGACATCTACGTAATGGGAAACCATCGCAGTGCTATCGAGGAAACGGAATGGATTTCAATCTCCGATGCACGCATTGATATGCAAAATCTGTGAAATGATCAGCCAGACAGATACTTCTGTTAAATGAATGACGGCGCTGCCTCAGAATAGCTCAATTTCTACAAGTAAAACAAAACAAAACAAATGATTTTAAAGAAGGGATACATATTTGTTGAAAGGCTTATTTGGCTAAAACTGAAACACTCCTGGGTCATTTCCATTCTGCAGCCTACACAGTTTGCCTATACAACATTTCTGAAGTAATTAAGGGTTATCATCTCAGAAAAGTGCTAATGTATCATTTTAATAGACGAGCTCGTTAGAACAAGTCCAAAACTAATTACAGTTTATTGAATCTTCTGAGTTTTTGACACTAGATAGGCGCATGTCTGGCATTTTGACTCCGTGTTCGAGGAAGTTACAGGTTAATGCCTGTTGCCCGTGCTATTATTTTTCTCACCTTGTACCAGCTGCGTACCAAAAACAGTTGCGTCAGAAAAAGCACGTTTATCGTTACTTTCAGAGAATAATCAATCATAGCATGATCGTTTTAACTATATGAACTCATTTTCCACATCTGTTTCTCCCAGGATGAGCCAGCACAAGTCACTTTCATGCGATTAAAAATGGAGATGCGATTAAACGTGTATCCTAGAGGTTTTCATTTTCTCTCTATGCCTTGGATAAAAAAACAAAACAAAATCACTCTTATTGCTGTTTCCATTCTGCCAATTCAGGCTGTCACAAGGAAATATTTCCCTGGAGAGTGAGCGAATACAGGCTTTTGGTAAGTTTTATTAAACAAATAAAATAGCTGCCTCTAATTACCTGGTACTCCGATGATTTAGGGTATAGAAATGAAACCAAACGACAGCAATTCTGTGAAATTAGAGTGAAATCCTTTTTGCAATATTAAAAATCAGTCTGCTCTTTTTGCGAATACGGTCCAAAATATCCCAGACGAGTGCGCTAAAGGTAAGATTTAGGTCTTAAGCGTTTATTTAAATCTGTCATTAGCAGGTAATCACCGACGGCGCGAGAGAAGGTTTATTGTCTGTGTTCTTTATCATTTTGAGATGAGTTTCAGTGTGGTATTAAATAAGCTTACATCAAGTATGATAAATGCCTTGTCAGAAGAAGTTATGAGAAAGTCTGGCCACAGGAGATCACATTCGTCTCGGGTTCTTTCACAAGTTGATTAACCACCTTCAGTCATGTATTATCCACAGGAGGCATGAAGGAGTAACTCATTAGGAAGGAGTGCAGCACGTCTGAAAGATTGTCTGTCTGTTGCTCACAACTAACAAGATTCAACATCAGAGGAGTGTTTGGTACAGAACCTGTTGATGCAAAAAAAATCTATTTGTTGTAGTTTAGTTTATGATGCCATTATTATTTTTTTTTTGCAGTAGACCTAAAGAGACAATTACGAAGTGTGATCTAAGAAGGGCGGCCTGCTTTCCATTACATAGCATCATGATATTTACAGAAACTGCAGCCTACGTTCACGTTTATTCATTCGTCAGTCCGTCCAGGATTTGCGATTTTGCAATTAACGCAAAATCAAGGAAACTCCTATAATATTCGGAGGAGCTTGCAATTGATCACAAATTACCGCAGATTTTTTTTTAAGAAGAGTTGCGCCAAGACACGTCATGTGACGTCATGAGTACAGCTAAAATGTACGGTCTCATTTACCAATAAACGTCACTGTGAAAGACCGTGCTAAACAATTTCATGCAAATTTTTGAACAAAAAACTCACCGAATGTTGATTGGATTCGTGAGATGTTTTTAATGCAAAGTGAGACGGTATTGGCTACAAGCATCGGCATGTCAAGGAGATGCAAGGAAGCAGGTGCAAGATAGTTGTAGGAAAAAAAAAAAAACAACCGAACACAATGCTAAAAATAAATGATAGTATTTAAAATGACTAAACTTGTAATCTAGTACTTCCAGAGTTAAAAATATAAGGCGTATCTTTTGGCATCTGTCATATCTCAGCAAACCAGCGACTCCATTTCCCAGAATGCACCGCTATCTACAAACATGGACGACGACGACTACGACTCCCAAACGAACACACAGACACGTTCGCCTTCTCCGGAATACTAATCAGACACACCTAATTCACACACGTTCTCAGATTTTTTTGGAAGATTTTGTGGAACCAGGCCCAACAGCACCAATGGGGTGTACAAAAAAAATACACAGAATAAAGTGTAGCTGGGACTCATTTATTTCTAGCCCAGACTGTAGATTCCCGAGCCATTTTGGCTAATGTTTTTCACCCGCATCCCTAACACATCATTATCGATGATTATATTAAATATAACGCATTGGCAACCCTGATAGCTTCATTATCATTTCATTTCCGATCACGACCAGCCATCAGTGAATAGAGAAATACGAAACCGTACGATATACTGATTTATATCAAAAAGGACGTGGCAATAGGGAACACACGGACTAAAACACACACACACTTACTGCAGGTTTTCAAAAGTCTTCTGAAGTTCGGAGGAAATCTGCAATGGGTACAAATTTTGGCAGTTCATTTAATCATTACGGGAGAAAAAACTGCATCGGTGGTCTGACCAGGTGTGCAGGCCAGAGACCTGTATCTGAGCATTGTGGTGCAGAAAGTGACCACCTTTTCTTTAGGGAATACAAAAAAATGCCTTTGAAACAGTTTCGAACACAAAATATTAAAGAGTTGCTAGGTTTCATATTCTGGCATAGCTTGTAATTTTAAAATGTATGAAGCGCCCCTTGGGAAAGCCTTCATACAAAATATAATAATTCCACACGTCGCAGACGGTATTAAATTACTACTCAACTAGACCACAATGTACATATAAATACCCTACATATAAAATGTCTCTCTGCATTATTTTCATAATTATATTTTGCATTGCAATCTTATATCTTTTTCTTTATTGAGTAAATACTGAATTAAAGTACAAAAATGCACCTAAAGATCACATTTCCCTCCATACATGTTGCTAAGCAATGTACACAGCAGTTGTGGTATGCTTGCTCTCATATTAAAATGAGGTAAACGCATTGTTTATGTTTTTCAATGTTAGACATTGCTCGTTTGTAGTAGCTGTTATTCAGTACAATCGTATACATGCTTTGTATTTTAAAAAATAGCGTTGAATAATACCTCGCGGTGGTGTTTTACTACGTGCAGCCACTTCCCCATGCCTCAAATCCTCTAACTTTCTCATCTTCTTTCACGGTACAGTTGCCAAGGAAACAGAAGGAAACTTCACGACACAGTAATCATCTTGTTCAAACCTGACATTAAAACACTGAAATGAAGAGTGTTAAAAATGAGCATAGAAGGTATAGATTAGTTCAAATCTTGCCAGGAGGATGATACATGAGCAAATGGTGAACGTGGAGGATTTTGAGAGACCCCGAAATATCACAGTTCAGTCGATTGATGTGACAACCGTCACGTCATGTCTTGGCAAAACAAAAACGGTGATTATGTACAAGTTTAAACATCTTACACCTACTTTAAAATGTAATATGGTGGCGTGTCATTTGCGACTGTTTTGCAGCTGATCTATAGGGACTGTTTGGAAGATCATAATTTCTGCTCCCATGCTATCACAGCTCAAAACATGGTTACCTCTGCCAGGAGGTTAGGTCTTGGCCATAAGTCTCATAAGTCTGTCCAAATAAGGCCAAGTAAACTAAATGATCTCTGAAGTTACACATGACTGTAGTTAATTAGTTCCAGCAAATTAACACAGAAATGGTTGCAATGTGTTGCAAAGGCAACCACAGTCTCTGGATTTTAGTACATAGTGGGCAGTACACATTTTCACACCTAAGAACAATAAGAACACAAATGTTCTTCTATCTTATTAGACATTACAGTAAGAGGCTTATATATATATATATATATATATATATATATATATATATATATATATATATATATATATATATACAAACAAACATACATACATACACCCACACACCCACACAAGGGGGCAACAGGTCATTTAGCTGCAGCTGGAAACACATTTATTACCTAGAGGAGATGGAATTCAAATGAAGGAGCTGTAATTATTTCCTCTAATCTTCCAGTCGACTTCGTTCCCCATACAGTGGCCCATCTGGGACTGGCTGCAGAGACTGTGTGTGTGTTTCCTGTGTGTTTGTGCTAGCGGATGGAAATGATTCATTCAAAATGTTCAGCATTTACTTTGCAATTAATGGGACATACTTCCTATAACATACTTCCGTGGTAAATAAGATGAGATATTTGTTTGCTCACACAAACCATTAACGGTTCATCGATTTAACCCATCATTGGATCCTTGTATTTCATGTAATCAATTCTACATTATACGTTACGCAATTCTGGGAATTTATCATAAGTTGCGACTAGTTCTAATTTATCGTGCGGTCTCTTTTGTTGAATGGTGCTCTTATAATGTTTAGAAGCGTCTGTGTGATACAGCTGATCTCTCAGGTAGTCCACTCATCATATAGTATTGTAGAAGTGGTGTGTGGGATGCGTCTGACCTCAGATGCTGAACGCTACCTTGAGAACAGAGGAGTGCCACTGGTGAGGATGATGCAAATGGAGGCTGAGCAGTGTGTGAGGCACTACAAGGGAAGAAGAGGGATGGGGCTGTCTGTCATGCCTGCAGACAGAATGACAATCAGGCTGACACAGCCCTGAGAAGTGCTGTCATGCTCGTCATTTTTATTGAGCCGTTCGGAGCTGAGACTTATGCAGCTCTCTTCCTGCTGTCCAAATAAGGACAACAGCAAATAAAGCGAGCAGATTTTGAATGACATCAAAAGAAAAACACATCATGTACACATATACACTCTGGACTAAATATATATATATATATATATATATATATTAGGTCTAGTGATAATTAACAGAGTATACATTGCTCAAAGTGAGACATTTTAGCAGGAAAGGATTACTACTTACTACATATACACCCATGCAACTCTCTTGAGCCTGGTAGTTGAAACTCATTTAAAGTTATGTTTCTTATAATCACCTGCAAGAAACATCCATCCATCCATCTTCTATACCGCTTACTCCTTTTCAGGGTCACGGGGAACCTGGAGCCTATCCCAGGGAGCATCGGGCACAAAGCGGGGTACACCCTGGAGAGGGTGCCAATCCATCGCAGGGCAGCAAGAAACATATTATTTATTATTATTGTTGCATATTACATACATATTATTATTTCATTCCTGACCCCTTGTGCTCTCCGGACCTGCCTGATCCATCCTGATGCCTTACTTACTGGTTGAAATTCTCATCACTTGGAAATCACTCGCGGTTGCCGAGGATGGCCCCACATGGTTTCCCTTTTGAGCCTGGTTCCTCTCAAGGTTTCTTCCTCATATCGTCTCGGGGAGTTTTTCTTCGCCACCGTCGCCTCTGGCTTGCTGATTGTGGATAAATGTAAAATTTATACATTTTAAAATTGATATCCTGAATTCATATATGTCCTGTAAGCTGCTTTGTGACAATGTTCATTGTTAAAAGTGCTATACAAATTGAATTGAATTGAATTAAACATACCTGGCCTCTTTGTGTGGAGGGCAGGACATTAGCTAAGGCTCTCGTTAGATTCGATTCGATTCGATTCGATTAGATTAGAACGTTGACCCTTGCGCTCATGGCAAGTCAGATGTGACTGCATGTTTTTATTGATGCTTTTTTCCTCGGCTATCCCAGAGGTAACACGGAGTAAGCGAAATTTCCGATTCATAATATTAGCACAATAAAAATGCAAACGAGCGCCCCATTATCCTGTGGATGATCCTGATTTAATTTTAAAAAAATAATAATTTCCAATAATCAGAGCTAAGTCCACCCCGACTTGACCGCATTCCCACTGGCATAGGAACTGGGGGTGTTTCGTTAAAGATCAGAATGTTCTCTCTACTTCAGCAGGACTACTGCAATGTTTACTCACTCCAATCCATCAATCTTTACTGCTGAGAACAGATCAGCAGTGAAGTGGACGACACTGAGGTAAAAAGTAAGACTGGAAGATTGACTTAAAGGGTCAAGAAACCTCCCTCTTTCAGCTCTAGTCTACCTCTCAGTGTTTTTGAAAATTGCAGTTTAAGTGGGCGTGGATGGTTGTGAGAAGAATTGAGGGGGAGTGGGCGTGGCAGGGAAAGGCAGGAGACGAAGAGGGGGGCGAGCCTTCACACCACTCCAAAAAAAAGACGGATAGTGACAAAGTTTGCAGATGAGGCGGAGGACTTCTCTCCTCCTGAAACCCCAGGGCTAAATGGAGACGCAGTAGATAGCAGTGCAGGTCCTACGCCCTGTATATTTGAATCATTAGCCTCTGGCGTGACTATGGAGGAAAACATAACACAACCAGAGGCAGTGCAGATGAGAGACATGTTGGAATGCTAGTTCGCTAATAGGCTCGAGCTTTTCACGAATAAAAAAGGTCAAAATATTCCCTTCAACACGGACTCTCGTTGCTTAATTTTACACACAAACTTTAATATTACATTATATATTGTATGTACAGTTTTTATGATATATTTTATTATTGTTTTCCTCGAGTCGGAGGCAGCGCGGATGAGAGAAATGTTGGAATGCTAGTTAGCTAATAGACTCGAGCTTTTCACGAGTAAAAGGTGAAGGCTCTTTCCTTCAACACGGACACTCGTTGTAAAATTTTACACGCGACGGCCTGCGGAGATTTAAGCGGTTTAATCAGCTCAAAAGGCAAGCAAAACTCTCCTGGTTAAAATTAGACACACACCTCATTTGAAAGGATAGAAAAGTCCTCGGGACTGAGTACAGCATCATCGTGTAGATGCAAACTGCTTTCACGAGCGAGTCCGGAGTCCACCTTTCTCCAATTCTCAAAGCGCTCCCGAATAAACACGCTCGAACTCTTACACCACTGAAACAGACACTCGCGACCCATTCGAACGCCTCTCTCATCTACTATATCTGTAGGAAAGCACCACGTGCTGTCACGAATAATTAAGAGACAGCATCTTCTCATAGGATAAAAACACGTAAGATCATGAATAATTATGAGACAAGTCATCGAAGTACTATAGTACAGTGCCACGTCACTGCCTGTGACCGAGATTTTAAACCAGGAAGACGAAAATAGTGGAAAAAAGCTCAAAATTAACCAGCTTTCTCCTACAATTAAAACGAACAGGTGCTAAGATTGTCTTTTATGATGTGCGCTACGCACACGTCTGTTAAAATCTCAGAAAACGTAGTTTAGTGTTTCATGACGCTTTAAAGGTGAAACGAGCATGTGGCAACCACGTTGATATCAATTAAAATTTACAGTAAAGTTAAAAGACATACCCTATATTTAATCGTGTTTTTATGACTGGCCTTTTATGCAACTGATAATCTTTTACAAAAAAAAAAAAAAAAAACATCTAATTTATTTTGTACTACTCTGAAACGAGCCAATTTCGCCTTTCTGGCAAATAATAGCTGCAAGTTAAACATTCATCTTTTCAGAAGTGTTTGTCCAAAAAAGGAGATCTGCAATTATTGCACTCAAAGGTAGCTTGATTTAACACAATATGCACTATATTCAATTTCATATATTCCTCATGGATATGATATCGATTTTAGATTTAATATCTGAGAGCAGAAAAACATGAGGACTTTTAAATTAAATTTCTTGAAGGTGATCTCCGCGCATGTTGTCATCCCTGTGGACAATAAAATGTCAATCTTGACATAATCATAAATCAAGTTCATTCGATATACTGAACCCAATGAATACATCTCCTTTACATTTATTCTCATTTTATTGCAATAAAAAAAGGAATTGAAGATGTTTGGCATAATGGATGTAGAACTCTATTAACTCTATAACAAGTCCCGAACATGCATTTTAATTAATAGGGAGAGAAAATAGCCAAATAGATATACGTCGGATGTATACAAAACACCGCCCATGTATATTCCACCTGCTCCTATTGTTTATTCAGCTAGGCCCTACTAGTAAAAATGTTAAGAAAAACACAACACAAACTGCAGCTTTATTACCAGCGATTGACATATATTTAAATCCTAGATTTAAAATGAAAACGTCAGATTTTGATCAGGGGAGATGTTTAAAACATCCAAAAAACTGAGTAACCAGCTTACGATCCAGTGGGCGTTACAAACAAGTTAGCCCAAGCTAACGAAGATAGCGGTGCTTTTTTAAATGTCATGTAAACTGGACTCTTATCGCACGTTTTTGCATTTTCTTGTGTACAGTAATGGTTTTATGGATAAATATACCGATACAAACCTTGTTTCTCCTAATAAATGTAACAGTCTGTCCATGTGAAAACCGCTACAGACGAATTCTGACAGTCCGCAATGAGTTGATTTGACCCAAGGAGCTGGGCCGAGGCGTCGGGGTGGGAGAGGGGAGGGGTGCATTGATTCAAATATCAGTGAAAATGACCAGCCACTAACCCAATGGTTGAGTTACACAAAACTACCCCAAAACTACCAAAGACTGAGAAAACGACCCAATTCAATGAACCAAAAGGCTCAACCCAGCGTTTGGGTAGAAATAATAACCCACCATTATTTAGAGTGTGGACAAATATCATTTATTTTGCCCTGAATGGAGACTACAGATCCATTTGAAATGAATATTCAGCCTGTAGACCTGCAAACAATGATTTAACCGGTGAAAACTGTTTTTGTTAATAATAGACATTTTGCTGGATTAATTGCCTGCATTAAGAGAATATAATGTGCTTGTGCACATTATATTCAAATATAAATGTTTAAATGATGTGTTAAATTCCACTTTATGGTCAAGAAATTTACACTCCTAGATCTCCTGAACTCTCCTATAATTAAAACGTTAAGGCCCTTTATTCCCAGCTTAAATGCCAAGGGAAAAAAAAGAAGACAGTTTCTCATATGCTCCTTCCTTAAACCTTATTTACAGCTCAATCTGTTTCCTAGTTATCTATTACATTGCTGGTGAAAAATAATCTTGCTTTCACCCAAAGGGAATCATTGCTCGGAAGTGCAAACTTTCAATTATTTGAATTAGGTGTTCTTAATAGTCGCATGTGGTTTAGAATTGAGCTCATCGAGAAGACTCGATTTAAGTGCAGACCCCATTATTCATCCCTCACATTATTCCACAACCCCACGATTCCCTAGGGTCAGGTGTTTTTTTAATCACTCCAGCTCTAAAATCTTGTCTCACCGAAGAGAGCAGTAAGTGCATAGTATCTGCATTTATTCTGTCAAGACCTACCTGCTTATGGAGTCAGTGGAGTGAAAAGTGTCTATGGTTCTGTGCACTCTCAGTCACATCTAGTCCAATCTACCACCCACGTGTGAGGATCTATTGCACTTCCTCCCCATCCTGTCCACAAGTGAAACACAAATCCATACCATCCTCATGACGTAGACAAAGCACTGTTTTATTTGTTGTCTCTCTTCTCTCTCTTTCTCTCCTTGAGCCCCCACAATCATTAGGAATATTCTTAAAAAGAGGCGAGTGACATTTTAACAGTCATCACAAAGAGGAATGAGTTTCATTAGATGCAATTTTCCCCTGTGAGAGTATTTCAGCTGTGCCACTATTGTGTCAGGCAGAAGACAGTAGGAAATTTACATAGAACTGTTGCTTGCAGAAGGGCCCAAGGCCACAGTACCTAAAAAAGCTAGCCATCTATGGAGAATCTTTCATAATCAGTCATAATCCAGTAATCCATAATCAGTAGACTAGCAGGGCGTTAAACTAATCCTGTCACTGCTTCAAAGATATTCGGCTATTCGGTCATCTCCTTCGACTGTGCTGATGCAAAGTGTAAGATGTTCACAGGTTAAAAAAAAAACTAAAACATCTGGGAAAACCTGGTAGATGTTGCTGCAGTTGAATTCTGCTAATCAGCCAAAGAGGATGAAAAACAGCTTTTGTCCAATATTTTGCCATATCATAACTTTACACCGTTTCTTTAAGTCAAAATCAATATATTTCACCAAATCAACGTAGATTTGTTTTTAAACGTTCTGCAAAGACTTGCCAGCTAACTGTGCTTTATTTGTTCAGTGTTCTTGATTACAATAAAAATAATCATAAGTCTAATAAATGCATTTTGTAAATAGTTTAAACTTGCAAACGATCTCTTAGGCACGTGTACAAACGTAGAGGTAGCAGCGGGAAGATTTGTACTGTTTGGATACTAACAGAACAAAACTTAATTAATCAGCAATTATTTCTACGTAGACGTGTACAGTGTATCAGTTGCCACGACGATGACGTGGCTTGACATTTACCTCGGGATATGAAACTAGAGAAGCTGATATGGACAATGCTTATGATCATAGTGATTACTCGTTTTCCATCATAAACTAATAACCTCTGATAAAGTGTCACAAATCTTCCATAAATAGTTTAGCTTACAAATATAGAAGTAGGTGGGAGTCTGCTTACAATTGCCTTTCATCTCAGGATAATATTAAATCAGGTTAAGATAATTACAAATGAGAATATAGGGATGACGTAAGAGTAATTGAGGACTCTAAATCTAATTTATAATGTAAATTTAATGGAATCTAATAATATATCAAGTTTAACTGGCCCTTCTAAATATAAAAAAGAATTCAATTATTTTTAAGCATGGGATGACTGTTTGATGGGCGGGACTTCTGATGATGCCTGTTAGTATGTAGGCTATGAATAC